>NW_009621019.1:240-29822 GCF_000690535.1 Cariama cristata | reverse complement strand
TACGGTGCTCCCTCCCCGGGACAGAGCAGAGCGGTGGGAGATGGGATGGGTGACAGGCGATGCCTGGGCCCTGTCCCGCTCCCGACACGGGTGGGGAGCCAGGGATGCTCCGGGAGGGACTGCAGGTGTGCGCCAGGGCCAGCACCTGGTCTCGGAGTAGGCTCAGCAGGCCTGGAGGGGAAACCGGTGACCCATCGAAACAGGCCGGAGCTCTTCTTCCTTGCTGTACATTGATCCGTTTTTTTTCAATTGGCCAATGCGTTTCTATTGAGTAAGTCGTATTCCTGACTCCAGAAAATGTGTGACGCTTCAAACTTTGTCCTGTTCCAGCTCTTGGGTGTAGTTTGAAAAATAACTAACGGTTTGTCACTAACTGCGTGAAGAGCATCAAAAATTTTATTTCCTTCGTGTGCTTTTCTACTGCTGTGTGTGCTTGGTATTCTGTCACGCTGAGCTGAAATTAATTAGCTTTATTTTATTCTGTACAGGACGCTATTTGAGTGTTGTTATGAACGCTCATGAATTCTAGGAAGGCTTTGAAATGGGGCAGGGTAACGGCAACATCAGAATAATTGAGATCTAGGAACAGAGATACCAAATGTATTGCTGGAACCAGGGAAACTTCGGTTTTGCTCATCAGTGGCATAATTTATACGCTAGTGATGGGCTTGCAGTCCTCTGCACGTATCGGTGGGATCTGATCGCTAAAGCTCAGGACTGAGACTTGAAGACCTGGATTCTTACTTCAGACTATCCCATCTATGGACCTGTTTTTCTTTGCACTTCATTTTTCCCACTGTTTCATTTTGAAAATTCATGTGGGACAAGAATTTGTATTGCTGTTTAATTGCTATAATAGCAATTCTTTTATATGCAAGATTGAGATGAGAATGGGGATTTAAAGGCCAGTGTATACCAGCAGGTGGCATAAAAAAATATTTTGTCTTTTTTTTTTTTAAGAGGCTTTTCCAGTTGGCTTTCCAGAGCCACCCTCAGTTTTGAGGCACGCATGCTGCAGTTACGCTGAGATGCTTCATAGCTAACATCCTCTGTACTTTCTCCGGAGAGCTTAGCAGGGCTGTCAGATGTCTTACTTTGAAAAGCATTCATCCCAAATGCATTTTTTTCTTTCTGATGTTTATTTGGCCTGTCCAACAGCGTGCGACTACCATATCTTTTATGGTGCAGCTAGGTTAATTTGAAGATGTATAAAGAACTTAGTCTCAGGAGAAGTTCTCAAGATATGCTCTGCTCATACCAGAAACCTGACCCGGTATTCCACAGGTGACAAAGTAAGAATTATTTTCCTATATCTAGCAATTAGGAAAATATATCCCTTTGCTTCCTCTTATCCCTAATTCCAAATAATGCACAATTCCAAAATCTGTCTTTAATCATTAACAGGTATCTCACCGTCATCTTGGCAGTTCTGCATTTTATCTGTTAATGGACAATGAGGCTCTGCGCTTTACAGCTGAGATGGCTTTAGGTTTTGTAAATATACAGAGCAAACATGATTGCATGAGGAACGCAGTACGGGCTGTAAGCGTGTGTGCAGGCTGTTGTATCATCTGTGTTTTCCTATGTGTGATGTAGTGCCTCTTGGCTGAGATACTAAATATTGATGTGATGGGACTGGTTGAAAAAAGCATGCTATTCCTACTGCTGGTTTTAAATGGAACACTAATACAAATTATCTCCTTTATACTCAGTAAACAGTATGTTAGGGAGGTTTCTTGAGAGTGCAAGATGCTTTCCTGTTCAGAGGGCTATAGAGGCTAAATATTCCAGTCAATGTCTTATCTGTTGTTTTTTTGGTTTTTTTTCTAAGAGAAAAAACTTCCTAGATGAACACAAAAGTGCCACATGTGTTGACTTTATCTAATGTGCGCGGTGTTGGTGTGCACGCTCTTTGTTTAACCTAGCGGCCTAGTCCGGTGAAGGTTGAGGAGCTTCAGTTGCAGATAAAGTGAACAGCAGTTCTGGTTTCATTCACCTTTCTTTGTCCCTGAGGAACATCACATGGCATGACATAACCATGGGAAATAGCGTATTTAGAGATTAAAATAAGAGCAAACCACAATGTTCCTTACCCATGTGTGTTCTGTTCCAGAACACCTGTTGCAGCCATGATGCCTGTTGCAACCATGATGCCTGACGACACACCGATGTTTGACCCAAATATTCTGCATGAACTCGACTGGAGCGAGAACACGACGACGTTTTCTCCTGCTATTTCTCCTTTAGATCCAGGAGATGGCCTAGTTTTGAGACCACTTTGCACAGCTGATTTGAATCGAGGTAGAATCCTGTTTAATGATCACCACAAACAAAAACTGGGTGCTGAACTAGATAATACGTATTTCTGCGGGATCTCTCAATAGATTAGGATTGCTCATTTTATCTGCTTTGGGTTATTTTTGTCAGTAAGGAATGTGAGCATTTGACACCATGGATTGGTGCTGTGTTGGGTGACCCTCAAAATTGGTTTTATTGTTTTAACCTCAAAAAGAATCTTAAAATTTGAGTCAAATCTTCCAGATAATCCACTGCTTCCTTTTCACCACAGCTTTAGAGAGGGAGTACAGTTGTTCGTACTGTTCTCTTTAATATAAAAGTAACGTGAACCAGCATATTATTCTTAGTGTGTGCAGACTTCTTGAGTGCAGTAACTTGGATGGAAAGATTGTTCTGAACATACAGCTTAATATCGCATAATTTCATGCTTACAGTTTTCTTGCTTGAACGTATGAATCTTCTGCACTCGAGCTGCAGTTTGTTGCTGATGCACGAGCTGATCCTGAGTTTGATTTTTAAGATTACAGTTTAGTTCTAAAATAGGCAGAGCACAGGCTTTTACATACAACTGAATTGGATGGTGCTATGGGGATGTTAGCTCTCCAAACAGCCGTGTCGGGTTGTTCTGCGCTATTTGGAGCTAATTTTGTGTCTCTGTCCCTTGCTGAGGGTTGGTTTCCCACCCCTTCTTTTCTAACAGGCTTTTTTAAGGTTCTGGGTCAGCTGACTGAAACTGGAGTTGCAAGCCCGGAGCAGTTTATCAGTGAGTATATCGTCATTTTTTGGCATTTCCATAGAGGTTGCTGGGAACCAGAGGATACTGATGCTGACAGCGAATCTACTTGGGTGTGAGGCTCCCGACTGCCCAATGCCAGAGGGATTTATTAGTTCAGTTCCCCTGAGGCAGCCTTTGGCACTCGGCGTTGGACCCAGTTGCAGCTATCCCGAAGGGCTTCTTGGCTGGGGCAGGCCTAAATTGTATACCTGGTTTTGAGACTGAGCTTTAGATACCTGGCAGAAGGGACTACCGGATGATGGCTTGTTTTGGCTGAATTATTGCAGCACTGGTAGCGAGGTGGAGGCTTGGCTTTGATCGTAGCTCAGCAGTGTCCTGAGCTTGCCTCGCTGGTTTGACTGAGATCTAAGAAAACTTAAGAGGAGGTGTTGCCACCTCCGTCGTAGCACCCATCTGCAGAGGCGCTGGGGAGGAAAGGTTCTCTTGGCAGCTAAGGAAAAGGCATTTGTTTAATTTCTACTCTTTCCTGGTCTGTCTCTGGGTTAGTCTGACTCCAGGGCTTTCAGGTTCTGGGGCCTGGCGTGCATCTTCCTTCTGATCCTGAACCCTGCAGTGATTGGCATTCAGAATCTGTTGGAAGCGTTAGGCTTCACAGCAATTTCATCTCAGATTAACCGTGACTGTTTCACTGTCTGTCTGCTCCCGCAGAAACCTTTGAGCACATGAAGAGATCTGGAGATTACTACGTTACTGTCATAGAAGACACAAATCTTGGACAGATTGTTGCTACAGCAACGCTGGTTATAGAACATAAGTTCACTCACTCCTGTGCAAAGGTATATTCTCTCGCTGCAGCTGTGAAGTGAAGGAAAAAGATCCTGTCCCCTGACTGCGTGCATGTTATTTTTACGGTGTTACTGTGTGCTGAAGTACCTTCTGCATTCTAAAAATACCTCCCATCCTTGAGTGCTCAGCTAAATAGTAAAAGGAAGCTTTGTTTTTTCTTAAGGAAAAAGAGCAATTTGATGTCTGTCCCATTCTTCCCTACCCCTCCCAGTGAGCTTTTCAACTAGTCAGACTTGGTTCTGACAGAGCAGATGGCTGAGGATCTCACTGCTGTGGAGTCCCAGCCAGACGTGTGAAAAGAGGGAGCTGGAGAGATACAGATCCCTCAGCGGGGAAGGGCTGCGGTGGGACTGCAGCTCCTGCTGGGTGCTGGAAGGGGCATTACGAGCGTGCCGACCACTGGAGGAGGAGTTCTGTCTAAATAGACTGCAGAAAATCCAAGCATGAAATGTAAAAGGAAACGAACACAACCGTGTTCTACTCAACTAACCCTTGCCTGTATTTTCACAGAGAGGAAGGATAGAAGATGTAGTAGTAAGCGGGGAGTGCAGAGGAAAGCAGCTTGGTAAACTGTAAGTATTCTGCCGCCTTTGCCATTCAATAGCAGGCAGGGCAGCAAGCCCTTACCCAGTTGGTTTCTGTTCCCCCACCTTACCACGCTGATGGGTGCCAGCAAACAAAGATTGCTCACCAGACCTCCAAGACGGGGATTTTAGCTCCGCAGGTTAGCTAGGCACGGGAAATTAATTTAGCCAGAAAGTACCGCTAGCGGGCACAGTGCAAGCTGAGGTTCTTATAACAGTACTGTAAAATTGTCTGCAAGGCACTGGTACTTTGTGGTTTTCTTTTTTTTTTTTTTTTTTCCCCTTGGGATAGCAGCTATCCTGTGTAGTGAAGGAAAATGCAGTAAAACTTCAGTATTGTAGGTCTGATAACTTTAGCTAATTAAAAGTTAACTGCTTCGGCAGTCAGGGCCGTTTCATTTAACTGTTAGTTTTCTGTCTTTTTCAGATTAACGTCCACTCTTACATTGCTAAGTAAGAGACTGAACTGTTACAAAATTACACTTGAGTGTCTGCCAAAAAACGTGGATTTCTATAAGAAGTTTGGCTATTCGGTATCTGAAGAAAACTACATGTTTCAACGGTTCTTTAACTAAGACCTTCTAGTCATTTTTTTTTTTTGTAAAGACTGTTGGTGGAGGAGCTTGTGCTACAAACATTCTCTTCATGGAAAATTTATATAGTTTATTGCTGCAAATATAACAATCCCTATAAATAATGAACATCAAATGTGTAAATCCTGAAAAAAAAAATTACTGACATTTTAGAAGGGTCCTCTGGGTTAGAAAATGAGCGCTTAGAACTAATTTTTACTACTGTTCAGTCTAAGTGAAGCTTTTTTGTTCTAGCTGAGTTACAAAGGACTCTTGTTAAAGGGATGGTTTTTAACCAAAGGTATATATTTTTATCTCAAATTTTTTCTTGCATTGTATTTTTCTAAAGGTTTGTGCTTCTTTTCTTGGTAGCCAAAGTACAGCTTGCAGGATTGTTCTGTTGTCTGTATTTCGCGGAAGGATGACGTAGCTCGGGTAGGGATGATGCTTCCCTTGTGCAGAATAGTGACACAGAACGGGCACTTGTTCTGTTCTTTCCATGAAAGCTCACTGACGTGCTGTTGATGTTAGCGTACCTAAAGTTTTGTAGGCACTATTTTCCAAAACCAAATTTGTTACTATTTGTTGCGGGTAGGGGAGAATCCTTACAGGCTATGCTAAAGCTGATGTTCTGAGTCTTAAAAAAAAAAAATATGTATGTGTACTACTCACTGCAGGGGTCCTGCACTTTAGCTGATAACTTAGTTTTCAGGATAATTATTTGTTTTCTGACAAAAACAACAACAAAAAACCCAACATGGCTTGTGACAGGGCAAAGGTAACTGGGAAACTGGAATGTCTGACAGAGAATACACCCCGTCTTTAGTGGGGCTCTGGCCAGTACTCATGGGGAATGTGATTTGGGATTGGCAGTAACGCATTCAGCTTCACCGAATGCTCTACTTGAACTCCTGAGGGCCAGGGGGGCTGCAGTTTTGCTGGTAACGGCTTACACCTACGGTGTAGTAAACGGGCAGAGAAATCCCCCATCCTGGTCCCGAGGGAGTGCTGCTGCTTTGGAGCATCTCTCTTGCTATAAGATTAGATAAATGATTTTTAGCACTTTTGCCAGCGATGGCAAGCAAATAACGTACAAAGCCCTTGGTTTCAACAGTAGTGTTTTGTGCAGAGAGAGAGACAAATCCTACATCTATGAATAGGGCATTATAAATATGTGAAGGTTCGTACAGAACAGCTAGTCTTGTTTGTGAACAGTTAGGCCTTACAAAATGTTCCTTCATTGTGGTGTGGAGAGCTACTTTAAGCTGCGGTGGGGGTTCTATTTAATGTTCCTGATGGTACTCCACTCGATATACTGTTTCCTTGATGATGTCCATTTTATTTATTGATTATTTTTTTAAAAATCTTTGTTTAAGCTGAATAAATGAAGACTGCCAAATGTATCTGGTCTGTTTTTCATATTGCCGTGTTGTGCCTAGCGGTAGGTATCCAGAGTAACTGTGTACCTGTTGTCTTTCAGAACAGTACCGCCTGCTGCAACCACCTTTGTTTTCCTTTCCCTAGAGTGAAAAAGAACACATTTTTCAGACTCCAGATTGATTTTAAGCATGGGTCTGATGCACATTTGCATCTTTGCAAGGATGACTTCAATGAAGCAAGTCTGAGTCTTCAAAGGAAGTTCTCGGCTTATTCGCCTGCAGGCACAAACTCCCGAAGCCAGAGGTGTGCATCCAAACAGCTGGGCTGCTTACTTCATGGATCACTGAGAAAGCAAGTCCGAGACCTGCAGGTCTCGGAGCTCGGCTTAAGTTTCTAACCCAGTTAGGCCTAGTCACCCCATTTTCTTAGGGGTGTTCTCCCCTAAGGGAGAGCCAGGCTTCTCCCAGATGTGCTCTGCTGACAGAAGATCTAAGCGGCTTGAGCCCCAACTCTGAACTAATTGTATAAAATCAGCTACTGCTTCATGCTGGCCCAGATGACTGAAATAGATCTTCTTGCCTTTCATGGTTTTAATTAATTCTGAATTTCCACTAACTTAAAGTGGATTATTTGAATTCCTTGATATCTACACCATCTAAATAGCTCCAGGCCCTCATTAAGAGTTAATGAAAAGATTAGTGCAAGTGAAGAGCAGGTGATTGTGTACCCAGCTTAGATCATTGTAAAACAAATGAATTAAGTTGAAAGCCTGGGTTTGTGGCTGCATGACAATGCCTCTGCTGGGCAAAATCCAGCTCATCAGCATCCCTTTAGCTTTGAAGAGCCCTTTGTTCTGTACCAGGGGTGACATTCCCAACCTCGGCAGGCTACCATCCCTGTGGAAACGGCAGTTACAGTGGCTCTGTGTGTCAGGAATTCCTCTGGAGGAAGACTGGACTCAGTGTACAGTCTTTTACCTGAGGAAAGGAGCTGATACTACCCAGGCTGGGGACTTAAAATGCTGCCATGGTTTCAGGCATGCCCCAGCCACCTAGAAGAACACCTAGTATGCAGGTACGTATATTTTAAACTGTCACAGTTCACAGGAACCAGGAAAACGTCACAAATAACAGTATTTAACAGCAACAGGTGGTATTAAAATACATTATGTGTCTCCTAAACTGAAGAAGCCCTGTTCATTTATCTACAATACAATTGGTTCAACAGGAAAGAGCAAGACCTCCCCATCCCAGGGGCCAGAGGAACCTAGGATTTTGTCAGAAATCAGCAATACTACCTGCTTCTCCAGAGGTTTCATGTTACCTCCTCCTTGGGATTTCAGGTTTTGGGTAACAGGAAGAGATCTCCAGCTCTTTCACTCTGCTTCCCTTAAGCTAGAATAGGGAACTTTAGCACCTTAACACATAGCTGTGGATCCCCAAAGATCTGGGTACTGCAGCTTTGTGTCTGAACATGGGGAAGCTGGGGGGGGGTGGCAGGGAATAAAAAAATTCAGCCTCTACTGATACTCTAAGGCCACAGTGAGGGACCTCTGCTGCTATCTACCACCTTTGGTTTAACCCCAGAAAGCAAACAGTGATTGAAATACCTACCAGCAGTAAACCAAATGAGACAGATGTCAAGAAGTTTTAAATAAAAGGCTTAAATAGTAGAATCCCTTAGGATCTGAGAGGCTGTTGTCTGTGAGGCAGTAGGCAGACAGACCAGAATGACTGTAGAACACATCAGCAGGGGGTAACAGGATGGAAGAAAAGAAAGATTGCTGGAAAATCCTTAGTCATGAAGCTTGTTAGTTTGCGAAACAGGCTCCCTGGGGAAGCATCAGGACCCCAGCGAAATGACAGAACCAGACTACACATGAACAAACCTCTCTGGCAGGGGATACTTAGATGAATCAACAGTGTTCTTCCATCTGTGTTCCGTCTCTACCCCTTCCCAAGGGAGCTGAAATAGAAAGCAATTTTATGCAGAAGTTCTGGTTCCCATCCTTGTTTCATCAGAAGCTTGTAGCTGGCAGTGTTTGGCGAGCTGTGCAAAAAGAGACAGACACCCATGCGGTAGCCTCGTGGGGTAATTGGTGAAACATCTGAGAGTGTATTTCCCAACAGCCCCAGTTTAAAAGAGTCACTTAACAGCACATAATAAACCCTGTAACTGCAAAACCAGCACGGCATGTTTAGCTGGTCAACTTAACACTGACAAGTTGTAGTTCTTAAGGAGATAACAGTCACACTTTGTTTTTTCAAGCTGAAAATTTGCTAACTAAATAAAGCATCATACATTTCTTAAAGATTTATTCTGAAGGATTTGCACTGCCCTATCACTGATGTACATGGCAAAGGACAGATAGCAATAAAGGGAAAGGGCTGCTGAATGCTGGTTCAGCTCCACTGAAGCCATGAACCCTAGAATCGTAGAATTGTTTAGGTTGGAAAGGATCTTTAAGATCATCAAGTCCAACCATTAACCCAGCACAGCCAAGCCCACCACTAAACCATGTCCCTAAGCACCACACCTACACATCTTTTAAATACCTCCAGGGATGGGGACTCCACCACTTCCCTGGGCAGCCTCTTCCAGGGCTTGACAACCCTTTCCGTGAAGAAATTTTTCCTAATATCCCATCTAAACCTCTTCTGGTGCAACTTGAGGCTATTTCCTTTTGTCCTGTCACTGGTTGCCTGGGAGCAGAGACCGACCCCCACCTGACTACCCCCTCCTTTCAGGTCGTTGTAAGGAGCGATCAGGTCTTCCCTTAGCCTCCTCTTCTCCAGACCAAACCCCCCCAGCTCCCTCAGCCACTCCCCATCAGACTTGTGCTCCAGACCCCTTACCACCTTCGTTGCCCTTCTCTGGACTCCCTCCAGCACCTCAAGGGCTTTCTGGTGGTGAGGGGCCCAGAACTGAACACAGCACTCGAGGTGTGGCCTCACCAGTGCCGAGTACAGGGGGACGATCACTGCCCTGGTCCTGCTGGCCACACAATTTCCTCCCCATATGCAGGACTCCAGAGCCTTCACATTCCACATGAGGCTATTAGGCTATAAAGCCTCACCCAGGTGTCCTGGCTCAGCTAAAAGCCCTGACTTACTGCAGGAGGATTTCCTCCTCCCTCAGGTGTCACCGAGATCTGTTCTAGCAGCATGCTTTAACCCAGGCAGGAGTTTTCAAACCAGAATCTGCTAACTATTTGTAAGAGCCTTGACACAGACCAAGAGCTCAGACTTGCTCAGGAGGGACTGCCCCTCAGCCAGCCTTCCCAGGAGCTGCAAGACAAGGCAGAGGATCAGTGACTAAGCAAAGATCAGCAAGTCACAGGCGTGGTCACCTTGCCTTGAATACACAGAGTGAGGCAGAACTTCTACAAAGTAAACAGGCTACCAGCAAAGTAAATGCACTGCTGCACTGGATCCTCACAGTATAAAATGGCTTCACTGTTCAGATTCATGCCTTCAAATTCAAAGACACCCACCCTCAGAGCGTGCCCCTCAGCACAGGTTGCTCATCCCGAGGCTGACAGAGGACACTGGCTGTTCACACAGACATATCAGGATACGGGGAGTTAGCTGGATGCTCAGATCCCTAAATATCTTTTAGATTGATTCAACTCCCTTGAGCCCACCCATTCCTCCCTGTTAAAATACAGTCTTAATTACAAGCTCAGATTTCCCAAATACACAAGATCTTCTAACAGCTTTGTAATTTGCTCAGTCACCACAGTGCTCTAAAGGAGCCATCATTTCATTCGTATCTTTTATGCAACAGATTGATTGGCAAATAAAGCAGAGATGCAGAACTGGGACTGTACTTGCACAGCCAGTGGTTATCACAGTGCTTCTGAGAAAGGAGAAGAGTTAAAGCTGCACAAACCACCTTGGCAATTTCCAATTTGAAAACTTTAAAGCACTGTTAAGCGCGTGGCCTTAATTGACTCCAACGCTTTGGAAGAGCTGAGGTGAATCCTGTAGGTCTTGATACTATTACGGCCAGTGCTTTTGGGCCTCAGTTTTGAAACACCAACCCAATTTTTACCTCAAATGATACAACTATTGTCTTACAAAGGGAACTACTCCTTCAATACTGGTTTTAAGATGCACTGTTCTAGTACACAGATAGACCATACTAGCTTGTTCAATGTAAATCAACCTGTAGCTAATTTAACAAGAAGTTTTTTAATGCCAGCTAGAAGAATTCAGTCTTGATGTGTGTAAAATTGGTAGCTGCCCTCTATTCATTCAGCACATAACTATTTTATTAAGTAATTATCAGTACTCTGTTAAAGTTTAACTTGCATAAAACAAGGTGAGATTTTTAGAACAGTATTTTGTCTTAAATTGGTCTCAGAGTGTCTGTCTCAAAACAATTCAGTATATAATGAGGTTTTATAACAAGGTAAAGAGTTAAATACTGATTAGATCACTGCTGTTGCTCAACTGCCAGTAGTAGTGCATAGTGCAGTTCATAAAGCACATTTCTACAAGCATGACCATAATATATACTGAGAACAAGGTGAGTTTTAGCAAACTTTTTCTTTACTAAAGTCTCTTGTTATAAATTACACAAATAACTTTATAAACAAACCCCCCCAGCTTGCATTTTGTTTAAAGTAATAACTTTATATCATACAAATAAAGAAATTTCAAGTATGAAAAGTGCATTATTGCAATAATACCTCTTTGCAAGTCCAAAAATCTTGGTTTAGAATAAAACTGTAAAGTGTAAAAAAGGAGTAAAACAATCAGTGCCATCTATTCATTCAAGAAGTCCAACATCTTAAAAATGATGCTTAGTGTGTTGCAGAGGCAGATTTACATCTGAAAGCAACATGTAATTGAAAAGAAGCTGCGTGTGTGTTCATCTTTTTGCATTATTAATTTTCTTTTTCCCCTAGTTTTCTTCACCTTTCTTGGCAGGATCTCACAATACAAACGGTGCCTGTCCTCCGATATCATCCGTTCTGTGCTGCTGCCACTTGCATGGTTCCAAGTTCTTCATCCTCTTCATGCATTCGCTTTAAACTTCCTAAAAAAGGCAAGAGGAAGGAGGATACATCTGAAAAGATCAGCTCTAACAATACATCGCTGTGAGTAGGACTACAGGGCCGTTGCTATTGTCTTCTTGCAGGGGCTCTACGCTTTGAAGACATTCAGGTTTTGGACAGCCAGTTGCTGACAGCACTCTTCTTCCCTCCCACTTCTCCACATGGAAGAGAAATTTCCTAGAATCCACCATTTTTTGCACTTTCTTTACAACTCCCCCCAAACTCCATTTTCACTAACCTTTAGCAGGGGTTGCTACTGGCACACTTCTATATGATTAAACAGATAACGAGGATTAGGGCATGTAAAAAATGTTACCTTAAACACACAGCAACACTTTTTTTCAGAGCAACTACCTTAATTTTAAGGGCAGAAATTATGTCATAAACATTGGCTGCTTTCAACCTGTCACTCTTGATTCCTCTAAGGAGCTCAAGGTTTTTGAAGGACGGAGAGAGGCACGGCCCTTCTCCAGTATGGTCTGGAAGCGCAGACAACACCACAGGAAAGTTGAACCACAGGAGCGCAGAATATTTAAGTACTGCATACTGAAGTCTGAGCACAGCTTGCACGCCAACTGCAGCCATCCCCTCCCCAAAAGTTTGAGATTCACTGCTGCTGGAGGTTTACTTAGGGAGTGCAAAAGTCACCTCACAACACCAGGTAAGACAGGCGACATCACACACAACAGGACAGGCTTCTGACCTGTACTACCAGGTGGAACTGAAAGGGATCTCTCCAGCTGCAGTGGTGACATCATCTGAATGGTTAATTTTGCTAGATAGATGGCTTCATATTCCTGAAAAAGTTTAATAATACATATTGCTATTAATTTGGCATAATGCTTTGTAAGGATGAGAAAGACTAATTCAGAGAGTTCACTAGGATGATCAGAAAGTATCGTATAGCAAGGCAGAGATTTTAGAGAAGCAGAGTTCTTTGTTGCTTTGACGTGAATGACAAAAACTGTCATGAAGACAGAGCAAAAGAAAATTTAAAGGATGACAAGAATTGGCTTTAAGGAAGAGAGTAAACTTTCATTAAAAAAATTCTGTAAGAATGTTCAGAGAACCCATTGTTGCTCCCAGAAGGTAATTCAGACAGCAGAAACAAAACAACCTTAGAATACAGTAGCTTCAGAGATTTGTTACAATGACAAACCATACATGGCCTTGAAGGTGTGTTCTAGTGACCTGTCATGCTTTCAGTGCTAGACAACAACAACTTGCAGGAGTTACTTTAAAAAAAAAAAAAAAAAAACAAACACCTAACTCAGGAGATACTTAGGTGGCTGGCAGCAAGATGACTGAGTAACAGCAGAGACTGTAAATTTGGTTCAACGTACTGCCCTGATGTTTGCCCGCCATTCACCCAATAGACTCCTGGAGTGTGATAAAGCACCTTCATGATACCGCTGTTTGCTGTTGCAGACTTGTGAATGTCACCACCTATGAATGCAAGTGTCAAGAAGCATCACTGATGTGTGCCACAACACTCACTTTGCAGTTTCCTTAGCCACCAATTAAGCTGCTTCAGAGCCTCTTAATCATTGCACAAAACAGGATTTTTATTTCTCCTCCATTCCCGGATTTGCTTTGTCTAAAGCTTAAGTCTAATAAACTAGGGTACCCACTCACCTTCCTCCCAAGCTCTACTATAGCTTCTGACATTTACCTGAAGCATACTTTTACAGTAAATGTTAAGCCTAAGTAGAAACAGCTGTTTTGCAGAAAGATGATTCATCCAATGGCTTTTGAGTTATGACCAGGAAAAAAAAAAGTCACCTGAAGTTGATGAACAAATCCAGCATTAGGATTAATACAGAATCTTCTTTCTTGAACATAAGTAAATGCGTCCCTTAAAAAGAGAAGGAGAGAAAAAATACTTCAGTGGAAAACAGACTATTACAAAAGTCTCTGTGGTTTCAGAAGACTTCGTTCTGATTATCAGTTCTTAGGAAATACAAAACCTCCAAACACTCCTCAGAACTCCTGTGTATAACTGAAATTGTTTGGGCAAAATAGGAAGCAGTAGTTGTAAAATACTATTTGCCCACCCCCACCTCCAGTCTTCAGCTTCCTGGCCTGTTTTCAAGACATTACTTAGAACAGCCTCTTGGGGCTTCTCCTATAGTTTTACAGGAAGGCCTCAATCTATGTAGGCTGGTACCCTGTTTCCATTAGCAGGAGGTACCTACTTCTTCTTAAAGAAAGGATGTAAACAAACCTGCAGTGAAGTGAAATGGAATCATCTGCTCCAGGTAAAGTCTTCACTCAATCTCAGTAGGTAACAATCAGCGTATGCGTCAATACACAACAGTTTACGTTCCCTCCAAAACTATCATTCACTTACACCACTTGAATTAAAAAATTAATACCTAGAGACATATCAGACTTCTTATCTGTACTAAAGTACTCTCTCCCGCTTCAGCCTTTTCAGACAAAGGGTTAACTACATGACCCTGCTCTGTTCTTACCTGTACTTCACCCCAAATGTTTCCATTATGTACGCAATAACTAAGGCAGCACTGAAAAGAAACAACAAAATTAGTAAAATATATTTCCATTGTTTAAAAATATTAGTAAGCAGGATGGATAGTTTCCTACCTTCTAGAAATCCCTGCGTTTCCATGGACAAGAACTTTTCCTAAGAAGGGAAAACAAAACAAAAAACATCCCAACCAACCATACTTGTACAGACTGAAGAAAATTCTTTGAAATGTAGTTTTTCCTTGTCATGGAGAACTACATAGTAGCAAGGTACATCCTAAGAATAATAGGGGTGTCTTACTTCACTCTAGATTACTAACTACATTCTGTCCATTACTGCCCTGGAATACAGAAGCATGGATTCATGCTCCTCTAAGGATTTTGAGTAACAGAATCTGCATTCCAGAACTACAATGCAGATTTAAGGCCCTACATTGGAGAGGGACAAAAAAAAAAAAAAACAACCAAAAAACTCAGCCATGCACAGAACACAGTTGTGTTTAAAGTGGAAAAAAAAACCCCAGATATACAAAGAAGTTTCTTTCCCAGTCAGAGGCAAAAGGAAAGAACACTTAGGTCTATACTTGTATAATATAGTTCAAGTCAGGCACAATAAACCCCCAAATTTAAGAAAACCTCATACTTAAGAGCCTCTAATACCTACCACTAAGTTAGTTTTAAGGCTTTAACAACGTGTTAGTAAATGAAGGAAAAAGTTATTATTTTACCTCCACTTTGTAAACTTCCATCAATAAACTCTTTAGTCTAAAAAGAAACAAAAAATTACAAGAATCAATGTTTCAGATTATTTTATGTTACCGCTACTTGCATTTAAATTTGGTAGAGTTTTTTATCAGTTTTTGTACACAGCAACAATAAGGCACTCTGTTTATACAGACTTGGACATCACTTCAACTGGACATTTATATTTCTTCTGTACTTTTAACTATCCCTAAAGTTAGTGGAAAAACTAGTGCAAAGCCAGAAACAAAAATGCATAAAAATCCAGTATGTGTGCCTTTTACAATCATTATGTCATCTCTTATGCCACTATAATAAAAGTAACTTCCAAGCATCTTTGCTTAACAGTTTTTGGGGAAAAAAGAAAACCACAAACAAAAACCCACAGACAGCAACAGCAATATGGCCTGGACTACTCTACTGACATCTGTGTCTTCCTAGAAGTTCTCCAACAATATCTTCAGTTATAAAAGTAGGTCTAATCAAACTACAAGGCAAGATGTGATGTAGCGAGGTCTGCGGAATACTGCCAGGTTGAAACAGCTGATTAGATGAAAAGCAAAAGCTAAGTAATTCATTGCAGGGAAAACTCAGACTAGACTCTTAAAAATATACCAACACAGAGCTACTAAGATGTCAGTAACTGTGAGATTCACAAAGGACGTTGTTTGATCAAATGGCATTATATGATATCCTCTTTCCTGAGGAGAAGGACTTGCATTGATGAGGAGCTCAACACAACCCAGCCATGTGCACTGGCAGCCCAGAAAGCCAACTGTCTCCCAGGCTGCATCCCAAGCAGCGTGGCCAGCAGGTCGAGGGAGGGGATTCTGCCCCTTTGCTCCGCTCTGGTGAGACCCCTCTGCAGTCCTGCCTTCAGCTCTGGGGTCCTCAGCACCAGAAGGACATGGACCTGCTGGAGCTAGTCCAGAGGAGGCCACGGAGACGATCCGAGGGCTGGAGCACCTCTGCTGTGAGGACAGGCTGAGAGAGTTGGGGTTGTGCAGCTCCAGGCAGACCTTAGAGCAGTCTTCCCGTACCTAAAGGGGCCGACAAGAAAGCTGGGGAGGGACTTGTGACAAGGGCAGGGAGTGACGGGACAAGGGACAATGGCTTTAAACTGGAAGAGGGGAGATTTAGATGAGAGATCAGGAAAAAATTCTTCCCGGTGAGGGTGGTGAGGCAGTGGCACAAGTTGCCCAGAGAAGCTGTGGCTGCCCCATCCCTGGAAGTGTTGAGGGCCAGGTGGGACGGGGCTTGGAGCAACCTGGTCTGGTGGAAGGTGTCCCTGCCCATGGCAGGGGGTTGGAACCAGATGGTCTTTAAGGTCCCTTCCAACCCAAACCGTTCTATGATATTTTAGAAAAGCTGCAAGCCATTGCCAAATTTGCCACCTTGTTCTGCAAAAATACAATCATCTCTGCCATATATGCCATATACAGGGAAGAGCTTTCTGGTGGAGGTGTTTTTTTTTTTTGGGGGGGGGAGCAGAACTGACAACTCTTTTTGCTCTGTTGCAAAGTAACCTAAAAAAAGGATACAAAACCATAACTCCAAACTAAGGGTTTATGCTATTTCCAAAGGTCAGTATGTAATGGGTACTGTTTAACTGAAAAGTTACTTTTTAATTCCTCTACAGTAAACATGTTTATAATGATGCTGTAAAACTTAGTTACACCAATTGGTTACTATTTTCTGTTCAATTTGTTTTAGTGTTTGATGCAAGAGATGTAAATACTCTTGGGCTCAAAAAATAAGTTTGCTACTGGCCAAGTTCTCTAGCATTCTCCCATGACTTGATTTCTTTGTTTTGAGACCAGTCTTCTTTTTTTCCCCCTTTTTTTTTTTTGAGACCATAATAAGATATAGCTCTTACAACTCTGCCTCAGTTTCTATGCTCATAAAAAGGAGTTAGCTACACTTACTAAAGTGGCAATAACAAGGTCACAGCCCTTCCAGGTGACTCAGGCTGGGTAGCGCAAATTTGAAACTGGTATCTGTTAGTTCAGAAAACTCTTACTGGGCAAGTCCATTCCCAATCCATTCACATTAACACACAAGTACTTACCATAGGGAAAAATCGTATTATATTCTCAACTGGATTATCTGCAATATCCAAGACTAAATACCTACAATGAAAACAGTTGCTGTGAGTACACAGTAACACTGAGTTGCTGACACCAGTACACGTACAGCTGATTCAACCCCACTACGATACTCAAACCTGCAGAAGGAAGCCAGCACTACCCTCCTGGCTTTACTTTCTGGTCTGAGCTCCAAAACTTCTGCGATCAAGCAACCTCTGGAGCAGTCCTTATGAGAAAGCAAGTAAGGAACCTTCTCCAACATCCCCTGACAAAATTCACCTCTCAGAGTGGAAGAAATTCACAAATGCTATGCTACGGGTGACTGAACTTTGTTTGAAAGCAGGGTACCACATACTCGCATGCTCCCCATCAGTTTGTAAACATGGGCCAGTGCTCTTTTCTGGAGCTCTATGCAACTTTTTCAGAGGTACACATATCTTGATTAAGTTACTTCAAATGTTTTAGCAGCAGGACAAACTGTACTCAGAACTAACAACTTTAAAACTGAAGACAGTTACCGCAAACTAATGGATACTTCTCCTTTGCAGGCCTGCCGATGTCTAGAGTTTGGCAGAATAAACAAACTTTATGGTTTGGATTTAAGAGTCTTTCTACACCTTAGCACATGTTCCAAATAGTTTTGACAATGTGAAAATATTTGGAAAGAACACTAACACAAAAATATCTTGATCATTTCTCACCTAAATAACTGTTGGAAGTTTGGTTTAATAAAATTTGCTTCAATGTTTTGCCGTATGCATATTACATGGGTTATTCCATGTTTCTGAAGTATAGGTAGCTGTGGAAAAAGAAAAGAGACACTTTTAAGTTACAGAATCCATCTATTACACAGTAATAAAGAGAAAAGCTATACTTAAAACACACAATAGGGCTATATCAGGTCCTCAAGGAAAATCAGAGCTAGTTTTCTAATATTCAAAGCATAGTGTAAAAGATGTCTTTCAAAAAGACAAACCACAACCATTAGGAGCTGCAAGAAAAAGCATTCCTAACAATGATGACAAAGAACAGGCAGTAAAGGCGGCATTCAACAAACTTGTTTGTCTCTGCCCACCTTTCACTTTTTGCCTGAATCTGCAAGTCCCTACATGATGTAGTAATTTTCAGCTAGCATTGGATTCTTGCTGGAATCAGACCATTGAAAGTGAGATCATTTAAACTAGGAGGTAAATTTGCAGATACAAGCTTTGTCTTAGCACTGCTTGACTTTATTGTAGATGCAGTTTACCTTATTTATACTGCATATGTGCAAGTTCCCAGGTCTGATTTGTGTTGCAACACTTTAGCAAAGCAAATAGAATGCCTTATGGGGAATGTGCACATCTCGAACGGTTTACCTTTTTATAAGAAAAATTATATTCAAGCTTAACTATAAAACTCACACATGAACGCTCACTGCAAGTCACTTCAAACTTGCACTTTTCTCTGGTTTGTAAGGAGTAGGTAAAGCTGACTAGCTGAATTGAGAGAGCGTGTGTGTGTGCGTGTGTATGAAAACACACAGAACTTCAAGGCACATGAAACAATTGAATTGGGGCTCTTTTTTCATTTTTCTCCTGAAGTAACCCTTTAGCTCACAAGATTAAGGAAAACGCAGTCTTAAGTGTCAACTGCTCCAGCATATGCCTGAGGCAGCAGTTCAGATTCACTCTGGAAAGGAGAGGCATCGACACCGGCCCCAGTCAGATAATCCTGCAGGCTAAAAGGACCATCCCATAAACGCATCATGTATTATTTCTACTCCGGCATTTTTCATGTTCCAGTTCAGAACTGCAACCAAATTTACACCTATATAGATAACACATACCGCCACAGTAAGAAATCAAATCACCACAGCAAAGTTCCTTTACGAGACACTATTCAGAAAATCATACCTTGCTTTTCATAGCTGAAGAATACGGGCCTAAAAATAACCCAGGTAAAATTTCCTAGGAGGTAGAAGAACAGACATTTAATACCAACTCAAAATTATCTGAAATAATATATTGCACTCAACTTCGATTATGGCCAGGAAAACAAGTAATTTACATATTAGAGAGATGTCTTATCAAGTGTCGTTTATAACAGGACAAGGGGAAAAAAAAAATCAGTTTGGCACGATAAAAGAAACATGATCTTTGTGCAGGAGATCTTGTTTTGGAACAGGAATCAAGTCCTTTATTTGGACTAAGTTCCAGTTTGATTACTGCATCTTACCCAGCCCCAGATCAAATGAAGGGAACTCTAACTTTGTATATAATCGTGTCTTGTAATTAATTCCAAATCGCTCTCATGGAAAAAGATACACGCATGGTAAGTCTTCTAGCTTTGTCCTAGTAGTAGGAAAATATCAATTTTTAACCATTTATCTCCCCACCAATAAAGACATGTAGGTCTGTAGATCTTATCTTGTGCAAAAAAATTGGCCGACACCATGGTAAAAAAATTTTAATTGTCCATCCTACTTGAGAACACTTACTTCCAACCAAATTTAAGTTAAAAAGCAAAGCCCCAATACATTTTTAGCAATCATCTCCTAAAAACATTCAAAGACAAAAAAATGTAGTATTTTGGGGATTTTGAAGAACAAAAGGGCACAATTATTTTTTTTCAGTACTTGCACACCAAAGATCCAAGCACATCTGCACTTTAAGCTGGCGGTCCTCACACCATGGAGCTGCCTGACACTTTGCCCCTAAAGACTGATTTTGATACCAGCTCTTTTGTAGGGCATTTTCTTTTTCTTACTGAAAACACCACGGGTTTTGACTCAAATGGTAAATGAAAAGTGTGTCATACCTGCATCTCTCTCCTCATGGGATAGGTCCAATCCTTAAAAATAAAATAGAAAATAATTACATATACACACAAAGGGAAAAACACATTCAGGCAGACATCTGTACATGCATGTTATATAAAAAGATTCAAAAATCTATTTTTGCAGATTGTAGAAGCTACCTGCTACGCAACAGGCACATTGCTTACGTTTACTGCTAACTCTCCACATGGATACCAGTAACACTTAAGTGCAGGGAACACTATTTTGAAAGCTGGTGTGAAGAAACCTCAAGTACTATACATCATCAGTGATGAAGCCTATGCAGAATAGCCCGTGTATTGTACATCCACACCTCAGCTTTCCGCTCAGAAATTTCTATCAAGAGTGGGGAGGAGAAAAAAGAAAAAGGAAAACAGCTTTAGAACATTCCATACTAGCCACAGAAGGAAAAAAGAAAAAAAAAATAATTCCTTTGACTGGTACATTCCTACAGCCACTGAAAAAACAGTTAGAAGATAACAGGTATAGCAGGCAACTCCCTTAATCTACACTGCCTCACCTAACATATTCAAACTAACTTTATTTTGAATATTCAGGATTTAGCTTTAACAATTCTAGAAGCTTCTGTTCTCCATGAACACAGCAAGCCATTGAAGTCAATCTCCACTTTTCTCCATCCTAGACAGTTACACCGGGAAGGATCCTCACACAGTACACACATACGCTTGTGTTCACCCACAAGGACATGATACTCCTCGCCAGTTAATTTACAGCTAGCACATCACAGCCTTCCACAGAATCTCAGACCCTCAAATTTGTGAGGGTTCACCACTCAGGAACCACACCTTCCTAGCTGACTATTTACTACCATCCAACTCAATCCACCAGAACTGCCCACACCAAATGCCAGGGTCAACATTTTCATCCTTCGCTCCATTTTACAGAACTGCCAAAGCTGAACAGAAAAATGCTCAGGCAGACTCTATTCCTGTCCTTCCTTCCTTACAACTCCCACTGTCCTCTATTAACAGGCTCTTACTCATTCTTTGACCCTCACACATGAAGGAGTTGTATCTGAGATCACAGTTACCAACTGGAGGGAAAAAAAACCACTAAATAATCAAGCATATCAAATCAAATAGACTGCATACATTTATTTACATAACTTTGTTGTTTGCTCCACACACATTGGCAGCTAAGAAAAAACTTTGCCATATGTCGTTCTTGTGATGTTCCAATCTCCTCAAAACTCTAAGAAAGTTAAACTCTAAATATTCCACCTCTGAAGCGAGGTCAGGATTATACCAAGAAAGACTCGGGCCCTTAAACCGCAGCATTGCCCACCGTAGCACCTGCAGTTGTACCGGTAGCATCAAATTCACATTAACCCTCTTTTTACTAAAACACAGAAGAAAAATCCAGCGCTTCCCCTAGACACACACACAGTTACACAATGAGGTTTTGCTAGCTCTTGGTAGTGGAATTAGAAAGGATTTTAGTATCAGTAAAGTTATTCTGGAAACCACTTGAATTGAATCTGGGACAGCATTTCTAAGAAAACAAACAAACATTAAGCCACTCAAAACAATTCTTTGAATACTACCTAAAACGGTAGTACAAACAGGGAAATAAAATGTACTGAAATGGTCTTTGCTAAAGACACAGAGAGGTAGTTAAATTATTTCTGCATGTTCCAGCTGTAATAATAGAAGCTCCTGGTAGTAGAAAGTAGAAATCCTCTGACAAAAGGATGGTATTTACAGAACTGTAGCCTTTGAAGATTGACCTAAGAGTGTTTTAGCATAACCCTGTTGTCTCACTGCATATACAAAAGCATAATTCACTCATCAAAACACAAGAAAACCCCAGTTTTGTCCAAGTATAAAAACAATAGTAGGAGTAATAAACTCTGAAAAGCTTAAGCTATATGCCAGGAGTATACAAGTACTTAAGTGGGTTTATTAGCGTATTTGTAGAATTTAAAAGTCTTAACCTAGAGTGTAATGAAAACACAAATCCATCACTAGTTTGGCCAAGAGGACTTAACAATACATTACAAATATTCCTTTCAAATGCATTAGAAGCAGGAAGTTGTGTTAGTCCAACAGCTGTAAACTGTGGAAAATAAGTAGGCAGGAATTTAGCGATATACCGTCCAAAGGAAACCAAAACCCAAAAGACAACAGATGCCACAGATGTTCTGAACAAGAACAAAATGTCAGCGTTGGCTCCAGACATTAGTCTTCAATGTTCTTCAAGAACCCAAAGAGACACAGTCTCCAATGGGAATTAGTCTGCAGAATAAATATCTGAAAGGTGATGTATGAAGAAAACATTTAATCTGAGACAAGTACACAAACTACTGAAAGAGTGATTCTAGTGATTGCCTGACAGTCCTTCAAGGCTTTTAAAGCTAACAACGCAAGATTATTCAAATGTTACACAAAATTATGTAAAAAAAAAAATCTATTAATGTAGACTGAACCCAAGCAGAGGTCTCATTTTAAGGAATTCATTCATCAACCGTGTTTCCCACACTGTCTGAAGCACCCAGCAGACAAATAACAACTGAACGTTTCTCTTTTTATCAAACCAAATACAAGAATTTTTGCTAAGAAAACAACTGATGATGCCAGAGCTGGACAGAGTAACAGCACTCCTTGCTGCTAAGTATTTGGTAGGTTCTACAGAATAAGTGACAGCTCACTGGAAGACGCGATCTTTAGTACTCGCAAAAGTAAAGAGAAGGAACGCAAAAAATAACCCCCACCACGCCAAAGTTTTCAAGAGGAGCCACTTACTTCTGAGAGATATTCCCAAACTAGACTGATTCACTGATGGACAAGTTTAAAAGATACCCCAGCTGTTTTGCTGAGGGTGTTCACAGCACATACCCTCTGTATTTTGTATTTGCACAAATTAAACGGCAAGGACTATCCAAAGCACTTCAACTACTGTCCCAGAATAGAGCAACTAGCAAGAGAAAAGGGAATAAAGCACACTTCCAAGCCCTCCCTTCCCCATCTACAGCCAACCTCTAGCTGAAATAAACTGAAGATATGAACGAATAGGCAACATTTGTCTACACTACAAAGAGCTTCTTGGGAACCAATATCCAAGCTACATCAAGAGTTATTCTGCCAACAGTTACGGTTATTTTGTCAATATTTTGCCATAGCTATACTTGATCTTCTTTAGAAGAACAGTTTAATGACAAAAAACCTGACACCTCATATTGACATGTGCAAATGCATGTACGTGTGCACTTCTTCCTGAAAGAGTGACCTTGGCTAGGGCTTAATATAAAATTCCTATCATGAATTTTTTAATTACTTTAACAGCCCTGACATTGAGGCTTGTCTATGCCCAAGATCTGCACAAAAGCAAAGACTGCGGTTTTTAAATGCAACACCACAATATACCTTATGCAATCTGCATATGCCTCACCAGAAGGAATGTAGTGAAATGGATATACGTGATATAACTTAACTGCTCCCTAACCAACAGGTTAAGTCTGAAGACCCATCTGATTTTCACATATAAAAGGTATATTCTAGTCGGTCTTCGCCAAAGCTCAGCTTTGGTTGAAAGGCAATCCGCAGTACTGCACTTTCATTATTATGGTTAAACTCCTGCTGCCTTGTAATTAGTAGAGCCTGCAAACCACAGACTGCCCTAGATGAAGGGAGAAGCTCTCAAAGGTGCTGAAAAAAACACCAGTAAAATAAATCAAATCGGTAGTTTAAAGAAAGAGAGCCCAACATCAAGAAGTATCTTTTCTAGATTTTAGCTGCTGCTCCTTATCTGCTCAGCATCACTGGGCATCAGCCACCACCTGCAACGCCTCTCCCTGCTTTCAAGACCATTACGCAAGTCCTTTTGAAAAGCTACACGCAACTCCCAGTAAAACTTTCCTGACCACTCCAGGTTTCTGACCCTTTTCCAACACTCAGACAGCTCTTTTGTTGCTGATTAATAGCATCCCTTACCTCTCTGTACAGATTTCTCTTCCCATCGCAACTGATCACAACAAGACTTCCGCATGATTGATCGTTCCTTGTATACTTCAAAAATCTAGGGCTGTCAGAATCCTCTTGCCTAAATTTGTTTCCCTGTCTAGCATATAAGCTGTAACACTCAAAGTCTCTCCTCCAAACCTGGTACAACATTCTTCCACAAGTTGTGAAATCAAAGCTGAAGGCAACTGTTACGGCAATGACAGCCACGTGTTCTGCTGATCTGCTTCAGTTCCTTCATCTGCTCTGTCCAACTGATCTCTTGGCTGTAACTTTGGACCACTCTGTACAGGAAATTAAAATTACAGCCTAACAGCGTTATATCAGAACAGTCAGAGTGCACGATTGTATTTACTGCTGACTATCACCCCCCCTTAGGAGGCTACAGCTTGGACTGTGGATGAGTCCCGATCCCTTAACGATTATCTTAACAAAAAAGCTTTATGCGTAATTCTGAGGCAGTTGTAAGTCTAATTTACACAATGAAATGAGATCACATCTTGGTTTTGGAAGTATTTTAGACAACATTTTGAAAAAAACTCCCAGGTGATACAATCCAACAAAAGGAGGGGATGTTATCATTAAAGATCTACACAAAAATAAAGCTAGTTACACCAGTGGTCTTTGTAAAATGGAACAAAGAGTTGTCAAAAGAAATCATGTAATGCTAAAGTAGTAATAGAGCATACTCATTCGCCATCTTTTAATGAGACAAATTAAATGAAGTACTGAAAACATATTCAAGAAAAATATTTGCATATTACTGAAACCTGTCACATCTATCACTGTGAAGCATGCCACTTTAAGGGCCTCAAAATCAGCTACAAATAAAAATGAAATGAAAGGCTGTGTCTTCAGTTTCAGTCATGCTTCATGTTCTTGGGCAGTTATTCCAGTTAGAAGCATTTAATATGTATGTATTTTTATATATATATAGAATTATTTCAGTTGGAAGGGACCTACAATGATGATTCAGTCCAACTGCCTGATCACTTCAGGGCTAAATATATCTATGTATCTTTCTTTTTTCCAGGTAGAAGTCCTAGTGCAAGTATATAAAAAATTAAACCCAGTCTTTTTGTTCACTCAGGATGCGGGCGTGCCACTAACCAGAACAGAGCTATACTAACGAGGTTAAGGAAGGCTTTGACAGTACTGCTAACCCAAAGCAGCGGCTGGTTAAAGGGTGAGGTTACATTCCCACCCCTGCCCAGCCGTTTAATCCTACGGTCACCCCGCTCAGGAAACTATAACGACCCAAAACTAACAGCTTTTTTAGCAAAGCTGGTTGTCTACTAACTAAGCTCCCTGCTCTAGGTCATCACAGGTCAGATAAGCATTGGGACAAAAACGGTGACAGCACTGGATGGTTGGCAGGACGGGTAAAGCCACTTTTTAGCAAAGCCAGCTATTAGATGGGCTTTGTTGTAACAGCAAGTCCCCACTCGGTCACAGAGCCCACTTGGGTCGGTCTCAAAAATGGTAAACACGGGCTGGGAAGCAGTGTTTAACAGTGTTTTCTGTGTATTTGTAAAGGGTACTCGGACAACAGGAAGCCCTCATCACACAGACATTATTGCTTTTGAAAATACACAGGAATACAAAAGCAGGAAAGCAGAGAGGAAAAACAATAGCAGGTGGGAATGACAGAAGCCACAGAGGAAGGACATAGTGTACAACAGGAAAATAGAGGTTATTTTAGCAAAGAGAAACACAAGCCATAGAAAAGGATAAAAGGTAGACTAAGGCAACTATATGGAAAGTAGAAACATAATGTAGATGAGAAACAAATGTTTATTTGTCCCATTCTGTAACATTGGTCCAAAAAACACCTCCGCTAGCTTCTCAAATACGAGTTTGCTCACAGAATCATCTGCACGGGCTTTTACGAAAGCAGGACAAAGCAGTGAAGGCAGAACTCTTCAGCTTATATGAAGCACACAGCTAAGTGGCAGGACTGCCACATTTTTGGTATTATTTTCTTTTTAAACAGACTCGCACAGAAGCTGAGGCTCATCTGAATTTTTTTTAGTAGTATTTCTCCTGCATTCACCCCATGGCATTTCTACCCACCACAATAAAAGGTGTCGATGATTCACTCGTTACAAAGAATCTGTAGAATAAGCACTAACGAACAAGTTTTACTAGTAAAGGAAAAATTGTATTCAATTATTAGTGCTGTTTATATTGGTGCAAGTATGTCCTTTTTCATGCTTTTTTTTTTTTTTAACTACAGCCTAGCAAGTTGGGCTATATAGAGACAGCCAAGGAACGTACAGGTGTCTTTACAATCTTCATTCAGATCAAAAACCCCCATGCTTTAAGCCCCCAGTTGTACAAACTGCTCCAGTGGTGAGCCATTTTCACATCTGTGTGGATGCCTATGCATTTCAAGAGGCTTCCCACGGATGCAAGGCATAAAAGTTAATCACGACTGACAAAACCATTCAACTTCAGCTGCCGCACTGCACTTTTTTTGATATATGCAAAGTAGTCCGGTAGTATCCCACAGAGTTACGATCAAAATCTGTCACCTGATTTACATTTCCCAGCATAACATAGCATTTGTTTTAAATTTTTTTTGCTCTATTACGTGGGGAGGTAAAATAAATATTGTAATACAGGCTTCCTACTTATTTTAAAGAGTTTGTAAAGGAGGGAAATCACTATGTTTAAGGGGGTTATTTGTGTTTCCTATCAAAAGCGTAAAAAAGTTCAAGAAATTTGTCCCACCTTTAGATGGACTGCACTACTGCAAAGTTAAAAAAAAGGCAGTCAAAAAGACATTAGCATTTCAGACTAAATACAGCTGTCAAGAAATGTAAATTTCTTCAAAAACCGTGTGCTAAACAGAGCTCAGTTTTTACACATAATAAAAAGGCAAATATGACTGTTTAGTCAATAAGCTGATAATTCCATTACAAAACCCATGGAGAGTCCTAAAAAAATTCTAAATACATCATGAATACTAGTTTACTCAGCCTGCTTGCAAGCAAATATGCTAATGCTTTAACAAAGAAACGAACTAGTAATTATTGCTGTGTTCCCATTACATATATCCTAGCACTATTCTTTTGTTGTTGTTGTTTAAAATTTAATGGGAAAATAATTTCCATTAAATTCCTTGTATTATTCCAGTCCTTATTTACCGTCTTTCCAAAAGTGCCAAGATGTCTCAGTACTAATACGTCAGCATGCACTACCTGCTGTTAATCTGACCCTCTTTTAACAGGTCTTCAGTCACACATGTTTATACTGGGGAAAAGAAAAAAACCAGAACTTCAAATTTAAGAAAGTTTGAGACCTAATCTTGGAAAAATGTGCCAATTTTAGAAAAAGACATATAAAGCTAAGCTTAGAAATGGTTTCCATGCTACGTACGATCACTATTACTCATAAGACTTTGACATATTCACTATTACCAATCTGTAAAAGAACATGTACAGTTTACAGACACTCACGGCAGAAACCAGAAAAGCTTTGCAAGAATGGCGAGTTACACGTTGAATATCCAAAAATTAAATGTAGAACACACTCAGATGGCAGAAGGACCTGTGAAAAGGAGTTCAGCTTTTAACTGCCACAGACTCCCCAGGGAAAGACGGAAGCTGGTTTATCCCAGACTTCATTAGCTCATCTGACAGAACCGGACAATTCACCCAGACTGCAGCCAGCACATGAGAGCGGACGAGAGGAAGGACCACAAGCCAGCACTGACACACGGTTGTACCGAAGTCCAGCAGACGCTTGCAAATACCTGTCTGTGCTTGACCTATAATAAACATGGTTTCACCACCTGAGTGAACTTTAAATACACACAAACTGCAGCAAAGTGACACATGTCACTAAGGGTACTCAGAAGAACAAACTTCTGGTCTGTCAACTGGTGCGATGGTATCAATTGGGAATGCAAAGACACAACTCTCTCCAGCAGGGAAATAGCACCAGCATTTCTTAACGTGGCATTTCACAAGCTCCAGAAAGTATCAATAGTTTAACAATCCTGCAATTTGTAATACTATGTATGGATTAGGGATATTGCAAACAATTTACAGGCCAGAAAACAGACTTATTTATCTAGACCACATTTCTGCAGCCTAAGTCAATCCAACCGCAGGCTGCTGTCACCCCCTCAACAGATAGCCTCGCCCGCCCTCCGACTTTTCCTTGTGCCAGCACCAGGGAGTGTGAAGCTGTGCACTCAACCAGATCAGCTCACTGATTTGGCCCTTTTTTTTTTATTACTATTATTGAAGCTGTCACACGGTTAGTAGTGTCAGCCGGGAGAAGGGAGCTGGCAGTTAGATTGCCTCAACATGACCACAAAATTACACTTACTCTTGAGCAGCCTACGTGAGGAAGTAAACCAGGGATTCCCAAGCTCTCTCTTCTCCCCTTCCCCCCACCACAGTACCTTGAAATCAAATCTACCAAGACAGCATTAAACTATACAGAACCAACTTCCTGAAATAATATCAGAGAGTACTCCTCACTGCAACACACATCTTCAGCTGTGAAGATGAAGATGAAGGATGATCTTCAGCTTTCCATGAATAACTACACTTTGTGGGCAGAATGATTTCAGTTTCCTTAGTTTGCTTTTCCAAAGCATCTTCTTAAGGATTCGGCTGAAGGCCCAAGGCTGAAGTTTCTAACTCTCTGCTTAACAAGTTATCTCCACCAGAACTCTGACATTCTCCACTGGCTTTAACTTTTCTGTTTCCCTCAAATGCTCCAACTACAGCGATTCTAGATCAAGTCAGACACAAATGTTGAAAAAAATTAACTTACAGTTTTTAAAAATAGTCCTTGAAATTCTTCGCTATGTTCTTACAGCATGTGAAGTTCTAACATTCCATACATTACATTATTGAGAGATAGAGCATGAAAAAAGCAAAAACCAAAATCCACTCTGAAGGACACTGCACTGTAATTTCAGTTTTCATCAGCTAAGATCCGTTAAACTTGCAGTGACCTCTGTTTTTAAAACTATTTGAACCATACACTCCTTTTTAGCCATGCTAGTTATAAACAGGTTTGAAAAGCCATCCTGGCTAATTTAGTTAACCATTTTCAGAACTAACTGTAGATAATATGATTGGTTTCTCCAGAAAGAAAAGATATTTAAAAACAAACAAATTATAAACCTCACAGGGTGGTAGATAATTTGTGTTCAGATACAAACTGATTACAGCTTTCCGAAAACAACCAACATGACTTGTAAACACCTCCATAGCTCTGAAGTGAAGAGGGTATTAAATCTTGACAACAAAACCAAAAAAGAAAAAAAAATAGTAACTCCCATACTTCAGGTAACTTACCACAATAACAGCATTCAACAATAACTTAGTTAAAACAGAAATAAATGCTGATGTTTATGAAATATGCAACGATCTATAGACCTCTGAAGAGCTGAGATACTATCAACTTCCCGCATGAATACTGTGACATTTTGCATTCCATATCTGACGCTATCAAAGTGGGACACTTAGGGCTGTTTGTGGCACATGAAAACACACTGCCAGTATCCAGGGTCAGAACGGAAAGGCTAAGCCAAGCTGAGAAATCAGACACCACGCTGACCCGACTCCTCTGATACCACGCAGGGTGCAGTTTAGTCTTAGCAGATATTGCCACCTGTCTTAGTTTGCAGAGAAATCTTGGCTCCTGAACGCTGTAAAAATGCCTCCCCAATAGACTCACCAGAGCGCCAAATTGTTTCTAAGAGTTAGTAGACACCACCTGTTTGGAAGGGGACACGCAGGTACTCACTGCTAGCAGCTCATTACCTTTCTGCACGGACAAAAAGGGGTAAGCAGGCAGTCAGTGGCAGATGGAGGACAGGACTGGTGACCATACAAAGGGAGAGGGAACGCGCAGTGGAAAGCAAAAGGGCGGCTAATAGGCAGGCCCTGACACACCGAAGCACAGAAGAGGGGACACTGGAGACAGCAAGCTGAGTGGGGCCACTATCGAGAGGGCAAAAGCCGAGGG
>NW_009621019.1:0-209 GCF_000690535.1 Cariama cristata | reverse complement strand
CGGGGGGGAGTGAGAAGAAAAAGGGGGGGGGGGGGGGGGCTTCTGTGAAAGCAGGCACCCTCTCTTCAGCAGGCAGGGCTCGCTAATAGCCCCGAGAGCAGGCAGGAGGGGGAAGGCCGGAGGCTCCCAAGAGGGCAGATGCAGGAGGGAAGGGGCTCTGTGAGGGCAATGGAGACGGCAGCGAGCAGAGGACAACAGGCAGGACCGGA
>NW_009621018.1:28535-35247 GCF_000690535.1 Cariama cristata | reverse complement strand
GTGCCCGCGAGCTCTGCCCGGCCGTGCGGCGGTGGGTGGGTCCGTGTCCTCCGCCCCGCCGGCGGGAGGGCCCGGCAGTGCCTGTCCTGGCGCTCTGTGCAGAGCTGCTGCTCTTCGTCCCCGTCGTGTATCATATTGGTTAGACACGAGCAGCGTTAATAAGATAATTTTTTTCAGCCTTAGTGCTTGTTTTTGTGGAAAGACGTCGAGAATGCGTAATACAGCGTTGCTGGTTTCATTGAATTATACAAGGCCACACTGAAGAACTGTGCTGTCAAATGATACTGATCTGTAAGGCTTTTTCTTTGTCTCCTGCTACAGAGGAATAAAGAAAATGGCATCAGGGGCAGTAATGAATGCCACTCCTTCAGGAGGATCAAATGATGTGAGCCTGGAGGAGCCAAAAAAGATGACAAGGGAAGACTGGAGGAAAAAGAAGGAATTAGAAGAACAAAGAAAACTGGGAAATGCACCTGCTGAGGTGGATGAAGAAGGAAAGTAAGTTTTATTAAAGCTGTGGTTATTCTAAAGTACTGATTAAAAATGTCCTTTTTCCTGTTGTAATTACAGAGTAATCATGAGGGTGGTACATGATTTGTACAGGAGTCACTGTAGAAGTAAATAGTTTAACTGTGTGAATTTGCTTTTAACATTCTAGTTGTTCTCAGAAAACAGGTATTTACCAAAAAAATAGGTTCAGTGTTTATCTACTGTGATCTGTTGACAGTGCTACTGAAAAGTTCCATCTGTGTGCTACTTACAAATGGTATTTTAAAAGTGACCAAAACATAGTACTGGGGAACTCTACTGCATACCTTATCTGTTCCCTCTCTCTTGCTCGTTGCTTCTGAGATAGTTGCTATTTTTGTGCTCAGTAACATTGCACAGAATAAGGTATCTGATTTGGAGTCGGGAGTTTAGGTTAATTAGATGGCAACAAAACCTCAATGAAAGTCTGTGTTTACGTGGTTAAAGTAAAGTTTATTTTACAATGCATTGTAACAATTTCATTGTTTTATTAGTATTCCTAAAGCACTGAACTGTAATGTGAGAGTTATTTGTTAGGCTAAGTTGTTGTGGGGTTTTTTCCCCTATGCTGTACATTTATTACACAAAATCTTTTACAGAGATATCAATCCTCATATTCCTCAGTACATATCGTCAGTACCATGGTACATAGATCCTTCTAAAAGACCTACGCTAAAGCATCAGAGACCTCAGCCAGAGAAGCAGAAACAGTATAGCTCCTCTGGAGATTGGTACAAACGAGGGGTTCAAGAGGTATGCAAAATGTTTTTGTCACAAAATAAAGATTTTGTTTGATTCCGTAAAGAAATAATTTCTGGTTACATGTGTTTGAGGGAGATGGGAGCTGAGAATTCTTAATCAGCAGGCAAGTCGCAGTGTTTGGTAATAATCAAAATATGTGTTCTGGGTTTGGGTAAACCATGCACGCTTCAATAATGTTGAAAAAATGAATTAGTTATTGGGAACACATATATGAATCTTGCCACAAGTTTGTACAACGCTGTCTTTTTTTTGTTGTTTAGCATGCTATAGCGACTAGATATCGTAAAGGAGCTTGTGAGAACTGTGGTGCTTTGACACATAAAAAGAAAGACTGTATGGAGGTAAACTTGACTTTTGTTGTTGTTTTTGTGTTTTTGAAAACAATGTGAATTCTAATCTTAGTGAATAGATTAAGTAGCTGGCAATAGTTAAAAATTACTAGTTTTGAAAAAGCTATTTTGAAAAAGGTTACAAGTATTGGAAGGTGGCTTGAAAATTTCTAAAGAAATTGTTACGTAGGAAAAATGAAGGAAAACGATACTATTCAGGGTGTTGCTCATCAGTTCTGTTTGTGATAAGCACTGCAATAATCGGTGAAAATGTTTACCTCTTCACATTAATTTGCTTTAACTCATGTGCTGCTGTACCTGTCTTTCATGACTGCTAAAAGCTATCCCCAGAAACTGTGTTTTAATTGCTTTCTTAATTGTGGAAATTAGACTTAAAAATTGATGGGGTTTGGAGTCAGTTGCACTACTTTAAAAGACAGAAATTAACTACTTGCATTATTTACAATTCATAAGCTTATAGTGCTGAATTTAACTGGCTTTAGAGGAGCTCAATTGATACTATTTTTAAAGAGATATCTGAGCGAATAATGTATTTTAGTCTAATGGACTGATCCAACCTTTTTTTTTTTTTGCTTTCAGAGACCCAGGAAAGTTGGAGCAAAATACACAGGCATGAATATTGCACCAGACGAACATGTGCAGCCTCAACTGATGTTTGATTATGATGGAAAGCGAGATCGTTGGAATGGTTATAACCCAGAAGAGCACATGAAGATTGTAGAGGAATATTCCAAGGTTGATTTGGTATGTAGGTGCTATGGTTTACTGGGGAAAGGTTTAGTGTTTGGCTTGGCTGGGAGGAGGAACATTTGTTATGTGTGCTGTTAATACTAGACCTTGTGCGGTATTTATAATGAAAAAGCGAGATGGATTCTTCATAGCAAACTTCACTTAAACTGAAAATTCAGATCAGAACTGGCAACTGAGTGTGGATCTGTACAATAAATGAAGTGTCTGTCCAGATTGCTTACTTTTTAATAGACAAGCCTTAGAATTTATTACCCAAGATGGGGATTGAATTGCAGGCAAGAAAGGAATTTATTATCTGGCTGTATTAGAGCAAATAAATCTATATCTATTTTATAACATCATTCATATTATTTTACTTATGAATCCTTTTTGTTACCATGATAGAGCAGTGGACTATTTGTGTATGTATATATATTTGCACCTTGCTGTTGCAGTTAAGTTTCTATCTGTCTGCATGAAATCCACGTGGACACTATTAACTTTTTAGAAGGAGAAAAAAAAAATTTCACTGCCTTGGCTGGATATTAGCTTCCTGTTCCAAAAGGTAGTTAGGTGCTTAACTAACTCCCTTCGGTGCCTGGTCCTCAGTATTTTGCTATAGTGTGTACGAAGGCTAATGCTAAATGTGATCTAATCAGTGTGTATAAATGTCTAATGGGACAGTTTAAAGACAGAGCCAGATTCTTCTCAGTAGTATCTAGTGACAGGACAAGAAGAAGCAGGCACAGATTGAAATGCAAGAAATTGTCTTTAAAAATAAGAAAAAAATGTTCTTCTGTAAGGACGACCAAACAATGGAACAGCTTGCCCAGTAAGGCTGGGGAGTCTCCATTCTTGGAGGTAATCAGAACCTGCGTAGACACAGTCCTGGGCAACCTGTTGTAGACAAGCCTGCTTTGAACAGGGGATTGTCGTTGGCAGTCTCCAGAGGTACCTCCAATATCAACTGTTTTGTGGTTCTATGATGTCAGACACATACAAAAATTCACTACCTGCTGCTTTAAAATCTCACTTTAGATGCTAGACTTTGATGCTTCCTGGCTGAACCATAAGTGCTTGCAGCATCAGTAATGAAGTACCTTAAGTGCTGAAGTTTCTAACTAGATTATGAGGACACAATAATAAGACATGGTTGTTTTTAAACACTATAGAACTAAAACAATCTATCTCTTCCTTAAAGTAGGATGAATGTAGTAATGGCATAGCTGCATAAACTCTAGTAAATGGTTTTATTTGACAGGATAATATAAAATAGTAAAATGCTTAGTATACATAACTTCCTTTCCTTGAGGCTCAAAAAACAACGTGGTAAAGCATAGGAGTAGAGGAGACAAGCTCTGGGCTGCTGATTTTTTTACAAGCACGAGGAGAGTCAGAAAAAACTTTTTTTTTTTTTTGTAATAATGAATCCATTTTAAATGACAGCAGTCACAATACATGCTTATAGTAAGTATTACTGCACACTTGCTATTAAAAGGAAATATTAAATGCATTTTCATGATACACAGGCCAAACGTACACTGAAAGCCCAGAAGCTTCAAGAAGAGTTAGCATCAGGAAAACTGGAGCAAGTGGTAAGTAAATGAAACCCTAATTTATTTTTGCCTAGGCTGAATAAAAATACAACAGGTTACTTCTGCTCTCTGATGCTTTTACTCTCTATATGGGGTCTGCTATCGTTTTTTACGCCCTTCAGTAATTCAAAGATTTTCGTAGCACCGGCATATTCTGTGTCACATTCAAGAATTTGACGCGTCTTCTTTCAGATGAGAGTTGCTTTGTTTTTCCCTTATGGCAGAAATTCTGTGTGATTATTATTCTTGCGAAAATTAATGGCATGGAATTTTGGGTCAGAAAAACTCGTTTTCCATGTAGTAATTTTGTTCATATACTGAAATGCTTTTTTTTGTATTTAAAGATTGTTACGTTTGACTAATGTTGAGGTAATGACTATTATGTGACTGTGAATTGTTTTAGTAATGCTTAGTATAAATTGGAATAGGGAGGTATCTTCTTTATCTTGGAACCAAACTTGTTTCTTCCTCAGTTGTTGCTATGACTATTCGCAGTGTCTGTGATTATGTGAAGGCTGAGCATATGCATTTCCCTCTGGCTTATAACTGCAGAGTTTGCATCTTCCACTAACTTCTACAAGCTCCTATTAGATTATAGACAGTGCTTTTGATCGTCTTTTGATAAAAAATTCTGATTTTAAGAGGAATTTTGATAAGTTTATAAAATGGGGAAAAAGTAGAGACTGCTACTGCTCAGAAGTATTTTTTTTTTTAATATTGTACGAAAGAAAACAGCGAGCAAAGGAGTACATACAATTGAGCCTCCCATCTTTCCAGAGGTTGTCACCTTGCATTTTGTCACTAGATGGCAGAGTGAACTTAATCTCCAACCTAGCTTAGACTCACACAATGGTCGGGGCTAGAAGGGACCTCTGGAGATCATCCCGTCCAGCCCCCTGCCAAAGCAGGGTCACCTACAGCAAGTTGCACAGGATCACATCCAGGCGGGTTTTGAGTATCTCCAGAGAAAGAGACTCCACAACCTCTCTGAGGAGCCTGTTCCAGTGCTCTGCCAGCACAAACTACAGCGTTCTGACCTTCCTGATAGAAAAGATTCTTTATCTTTTTGGTGCCTGTTTTCACCACAAGGCAAACATTGTTTGTTTCCATATACTTATTCCTTATAAAATAGAACTGTAAGGAGAAAAGTAGGTTTGAAACATAAGAACTATCTTTGATGGAGAGGACCAAGACTGATTTGCATAGTCAGTGCTGGCCAGTTTGCTGGTCAGTCTTCCAGGACTCACAGTTGTTTGCATGTTTACTGCTGGAAGTATTCTCAAGTTAGAGGCTAAGCAGGTTATGAAAATAAATTCTGGCTATGTTTCTGCAGAATAAATTATGGCTTCTGATTCATGCTTAGTATTCTTGTCAATCTTAACTAAATACTTGCATACATATATTCTTAAAATATTTTTTTTAAGCTTTCAGAGCTGAATCTTGGTTAATATTTGCATGATAGGAAATATTCTACTTTAAAGCATTAGTGTTCAAAGGCATAGCAAGCTCTAAATAACAATGACAGTTCTAGAATTTGCTGTTCGTGCAAAGGCTTGGAAATCTGGTTGGGAACACAGCGGAAAGGTCTCCAATGTGTGTCTGTAATAGAGACACTTAGAAGGTCTTTCCTAGAACACTATATAGCAGTCTTTGTGCATTTTGTGCCACAGGTAAATTGTATTTTGCATCCAGCATCAAGCTCTGCTTTGATTGCTCTTTATATCCCTGCCGTCTTTCCCCTCCGCACTATCTTGTCTTCTCTGCTGATGTGCTCTTTGTTTGCTGCAGAACTCCCCAAGACACCAGTGGGGAGAAGAGGAACCAAATTCACAGACAGTAAGATGATTACCCGCCGCATCACACCATGGGCAGAAAAAAGGACATGTAGTAGTGGAACAGTGAAACAGGGGTGGCATAAGGGTTTGAATGTTGGGTTCATGATGCTGGCTGCCTGTTCTTTTGGACAGAGGTTGTTGGATTTCGTAGAGTATTTTTTGGTTTTAATTGCTGTGTGTTGTCAAACCTTAGAGATGCAAGCAAATAACTAGTTTTTAATATGTGGTATATTTTACCAAGAGAACTGTTTTCTTAATATCATCACAGTTATGTTTTTGTAACTGTTTCCATGTGAGGAAGTAGAAATCCTTTGACAAGAGTATTTCTGAAAACTGTTGAATGTTAAATTAGCATGACAGCACACTTAAGCCCAGGTAAATTATGCTAGCTTTTAACTAGAGGGATTACAGAATTTTTAACAAAACCACTAAAATCAGATTATTGCACTTGTCTCTAGAGTGAATGTCCTCTTTTATTTAGAAGTTTCCCATCTCTCCTCAGGAAAGAGATCATAACAGTGAAGATGAAGATGAAGATAAATATGCAGATGACATTGATATGCCTGGGCAGAACTTTGACTCTAAAAGACGTATCACAGTTCGAAATTTACGTATTCGGGAAGATATTGCAAAAGTGAGTAAAGAATTCTTTATGGGTGTTCTTTTGTATTCGTGAGAGTTCGTTTAAAAAGAAATTGTATGCTCAATTATTAATGAGTTTGCATATGGGTCTTGGGGTTTGGAGGTTAAGGTCTATTCTCAGTTCTATTCCTGCTCATGTTATGACTTCGTCAAGGGCATTCTTTTACACAGATACAACTTTTTAAAATGTCTAAGCTGGGGGATACAGGAGTAACTTCAGTTCTTTTAAAATTGTAAATATTGAATATCTTGTGTGGTGCTTTCTTTCCCT
>NW_009621018.1:15643-28524 GCF_000690535.1 Cariama cristata | reverse complement strand
CCTAGATCCAAACTCTGCTTATTATGATCCCAAAACAAGAGCAATGAGGGAGAACCCGTATGCCAATACAGGCAAGAATCCAGATGAGTAAGTTAAAACGGGGTCATGCTTATGTATCCAACAGAACTCTGTTAAAAATGAGATTAATAGTTTTGTATTTTCTTTTATCTGTATGTCCTTTTACTAATGAATCTGTACTCAGTTACAGAGAGAAGTAGTAGTAAACATGGAAATTTTTTTTTTATTTAGCAGCACATTTGGTTTTAGTATAGAAAAGTTGTATTTTAGTAATACTGGCCCTTAATCTTCAAGGATATGTGGAGCACCATTTGGTGTAATGATCTGTACAAGGATTAGAACGCCTTGCTGTATCTAGAGTTGATACCTGTAAACAATAATGATATTTATGTATTTCTGTAACCAAATCTTAAACTTCATCCCTTGTTTGTTAGGAGGCATTCAGCACTGTAAACTAGCATGGAGTATCTGTGGTACCTAACTAAATGCTTGACTTAAGAGCAAGAGCTCCTCATATATTAATGGAGTCTGCATAGAAAAGGTCTGAAAGCTTTGGCATTGTCTAGATAGACAACTTAATTAATGCCATAGGCTGGCTTTTGGCTGCACATAAGGCTGTCTCACTTAAAACCTGAGTCAAGCACTTCAGCTGTGACCCCAGCTTGACCTATGTAGTTCTGTGGACTTACAGAGTAGACAGGCTGTGAGTAGAAACACTTATTCAGAGTACAGTAATTGGATTAGCTCGTTGCCTGAAATAGAATGGCAGTGGCTAAATGTTAGCAAATAATGCTCTTTCCACCTCTCCTTGCCCCCAGCGAGAATAATGCCAGTCAATTCTTTTTTTTTAGATGCAGATGCTTTCACTTCTCTCTAGAGTCATAATTTGACCTTTGTTGAATCTGTGTTTCTGCCACAGCTTTGCAGCCACAGCTTTGCAGACTCTAAATTTTTCAGAGTGGCTTTGGGAAGATGAAGAGAGTGGGAAATTGGATTAACATTATTTGATTTTCAACCTGTGTTTCATATACTCATTGTGAATCTCTTCGAGGGGTGTGCAAAATGTAGCTGAGAGCAGTGAAGCTATTACCAGACTTTAACTCAGTAAAATACACTGGGTCCAGGCAGGAGGAGAGATTCAGAAATCCAAAAGCTGAGGATCACTCTGCTGGAGTATCACCTACCATTCATGCATATTTGTTGTGCAGTTAGAGCCAGGTTTGAGTCATGGTGCTTGCTATACCAGACAGAGCTCCAGGTCTGTGTCATAAGTTGTTTCCATGTAAACATAGGCATCAAGTATTCTGAGTTGCTATCTAATACTTTTTTGACTCTGTGGGGAACCTAGACTTTCATTTCATGTATTGAGTTGAATGCTCCTTCCTCTCCCTCCATTCTTAACTCTCAGGGCATAAAGGAGAATTTTTACATTCCTGTTGGTGTTCTATGATTGTATTTAAAAGGAAATCACATTGCTTGAATGCTAAGAATCATATTATTCTTTTCTGCAGAGTTGGTTACGCAGGTGACAACTTTGTTCGCTACACTGGAGATACCATTTCAATGGCACAGACTCAGTGTAAGTGGGTTTTGGTTTGTTGTTTGGGGTTTTTTTAAGAAAATAGACTTAAAAGACGTTAACAATGCTGCTTTCTTGCAAAAGAGAAATAAATCTTTTTAGATTGAGGCTATCCTTCAAATTACTACAGAATTAAAGATTGTAATTTGAATGCATCTGTCAGTTTAAGAATAAATATTGAGTGAGACCTCTTGTCTACACAGTGTTTGCTTGGGAGGCTTATGACAAAGGCTCTGAAGTTCATCTTCAAGCAGACCCTACCAAATTAGAGCTACTTTATAAATCCTTCAAAGTGAAAAAAGAAGATTTCAAAGCACAACAGAAAGAAAGCATCCTAGAGAAGGTAATAGACATTTCGTTTTATTTAATAAGAATTCTGTGGAGTTTGAAATCTGGGTCTTGGGGAACAAGTAAGGTTACTAATGCTATGTGAAAACACATCAGCTGTTCCTAGCAGCTTAAATTTATAAAAAGATGTTTCTATCTATACACACTATCTCATCAATTGGATTCATTACATTATTTAATATATGAACCTTTGAAGATCTGCTGATATTTCTTTGGATTGTTGGGAACTCTTCCTGTAACTGTCTGCATTTCTCCAGTGAAAAATCTGACAGCGGTATGTAGGAGGAGTATGAATTTAGATTTTTTTTTTTTTTTTAATAATACAAGTTGTTGAAAAAAAATTCTTTTACTGTTTAAAAGTGGTATCTTTTGTAAAATACCCAAGTAGCTGTCTCCCCAAATTATTTTTAAACTTGTTCTTTTCTCTGAAATGTGAAAAGCAGAATTTTCAGACTTGAGTTTTGGGTGCAGTCTTCTAGATAAATATTTTATATTTTGCAACTGGTTTCTTGGACAACTGACAAAGAACTAAATAACCCATTTAGATTCTAACTTTGTCAGCATTCAAGTTTAGAGGGAGACAGGAAGTACTGCTCTGGTTATACCAGAGCCTTTTCGTTTGGTCTGAAAAGTTTTCCTGCTTTGCTTGAGGAATACCACTGTAGTAATCCTCCAGGCATTTAAAAAAAACAAACAAACCAACCAAAACCAAAAAAAACCAACCGAACAAAACAAAAAAGAAGGAGGAAAAAAAAAAAAAAAAAACACCAGAAAAAAACAACCCCACCCCCCCAAAAAACCCACAACACCACAATGGCCACAGGAGGAGATGTATTTCTCTCTTTAACTGTTCACTAAAGATTAAGCTGTCTCCATCCATTTTTTTGTGTCTTCTTCAGAAAGTACTGAAGGTGACGTTTTTGAAATATATGTAGTTAAACATAAAAGGTGGGGTTTTTTTTCAAAACTATTATATGTCATTTCTATTTGCATTTTAGTATGGAGGACAAGAACATCTAGATGCCCCACCAGCTGAACTGCTGTTAGCTCAGACAGAAGATTACGTGGAGTACTCTAGGCATGGAACAGTCATCAAAGGACAAGAGAAAGCTATTGCTTGCTCTAAATATGAAGAGGATGTAAAGATCAACAACCATACAGTAAGCCCTGGCTTATGTTAAAATTATAAAAAAATTAGATTCCTTCCCATTGGAAGGGAATGAGGTATGGTAGGATACAGTACAATATAATTAATACAGCAAATAAATTTCTCCTGTCTCAAATGTGACGCTCTCCCTTTTCTACTAAGGAGGAGTTTCAAATTGTCATGGTTGCAATGTGAATTTGAGGAGTTGTGATGGCAATCTTAAACTAAAGGGGCAGTTACTGCATTTCTCTTTGCCTTTGAATATGAGTTGACCACATCCTGTTGCTTTTCTCTTTTTTTGAAACTACCTGTAAGGCTAATGTAAAACTGCAAAAGTATTTCTCATAACTTTCCCTTCTGGATTGTTTGAGTAATTTACTTATCAGGATATAACCTCGGGAATAAATTGCAGCCTGCCTCTAATGGGAGTATCATTATGGACGTAACTGCTGTGGTGTCTTCTCTTGCAGTGCATTTGGGGTTCATATTGGAAAGAAGGCAAGTGGGGTTACAAATGCTGCCACTCATTTGTCAAGTACTCATACTGTACAGGAGAAGCTGGGAAAGAAATTGCTGTAAGTATTGTCTTATGTGGTCACTTGGAAAGAGCTAAAAAGCATTCATCTTCCTACCTAAGTTTTAGACTTGTGCTTTTATTTTGGATGTTTGGTTTTTGGTTTTTCTTGTGTGGGTTGGTTTGGGTTTTTTTGTCCTTCCCCTTTCAAATGTGCATAGTAAATGGGTATCCTTTCTCTTGTCTATTGTATAGAATACTGAAGCAAGCTTACTGGAAGAGCAGCCCAGGGAAGAAGAACACATGACAAAACCCAAAACACTGATGGAGGTAGGTTGTTTCCCTTTCTCAGGAAGACAGATATTTTTCCCCTGCATTTTAAGAGATGGAAAGATATGTATAACTACAAATTTATGTAAGTCATAACGAGTCTGAAAATTACTAAACTGCGTTTTTAGATCATTAACATCTGTACTGAAAACTAAGCTCTCAAATAGCATTAATAGACCCTTGGGATTTAATGGCTTGAACATTACTAATGTTTGCAAGTTGAATCTTAACAATAGCTGGTTTTCCACCTTACAGATCCATCAAGAGAAACAGAAAGAGAAGAAAAAGAAGAAGCACAAGAAGAGCTCAAATTCAGATAGTGAGGGTGAAGAGAAAAAGAAGCAAGAAAAACTTAAAAAGGTGCACTATATTCTCCAGTGGATTTTTGGCAAAAAGAACTTGAACTATATTTTACAATGTTGGTTTTATGAAGTCTGTAATGCAGTTCTTGTGGTATTCTGTGGGATGTTCTTTGATGCTAATTTTGAGCTAAAGCAAACTTAAAATGTTGTTAGATGTTCTGAAGTACATTCCCTATTTCTCAGGCACACATGCAATAAATACTTAGTTCTGGAGGACTTAGTTTAGATGATTTAGAACACTTCCTGTCTAGGCACCTATTACAGCTGTAGATCTATAAAAGACATTGCAGAACACAGTGATTTGTATTGAAAAAAGATGGAGAGATCAAAGGCACTGTCAAAGCTTAACTTAGCACTTTTTATCCCAGACTTGGGCCCAGTCTCACAGTTGATGCAGTAAATCCATCCACCAAGCTACCTACTGACTGCTGCTGAACAGCCCCTCCACAAGCACAGCAGCCTGCCTCTGGATATTCGGAGTGTGAAACTAATGTTAAACTATGGTTAATCAAAGCATTGTACAAATACAACTTCTTTTCAGTAGCAAGAAGGAGCAACAGATGTAGTTTGAGAAATGGGATAACATGCATTTCAAAAAGCATTGAAAAAAAGATGCTTCCTGACAAGCACTGGGGGGAGTGGGGGGAGTGGAATGGCACAGAATACGACAAACCAACCCAAACCCCTAAGATCACATGCTTGCTTATCTGCTTTTGTACTTGCTGGATCGTGATTACATTTTAGGTAAAGCCGAGGAGTTTCTTACTTGACTGTGGAAATTGGAAAGAGATTAAAGTATCTGGTTTGCTAAATACCATTTTACCATCATTTTATGTTAAACACTGAAAAATGAGCATTAAATGAAGTGCTGTAGGTGGGCCAGACAGATGTGCATTGCTTATCCTACCATTCTGCCTGCTGCTTGTTCATTGTATAATGAACAATTTGTATCTAGTACAAACTTTCATTGTGGAGTTTCTTTTTTTCTTTGCTTTTACTTCAGGCGCTAAATGCAGAAGAGGCTCGTCTTCTCCACGTTAAAGAAGTCATGCAGTTAGATGAGAGGAAGAGACCATACAACAGCATGTATGAAACCAGGGAGCCAACAGAAGAGGAAATGGAAGCCTACAGAATGAAACGTCAGAGACCTGATGATCCCATGGCCTTGTTTCTTGGACAGTAGTCATGGTGAAAATCATTCCAATGCACAAGACTTTTTTCTCATACTTGTTTACAACTGTAGTCACTTGCTTACCTTCCACGTGTCTAATAAGTGCCAGAAATGGCAGAGACCTTTTTTTTTTTTGCATCAAGGAAGTTGGTGAAAACTTCTTTCAACAGACACAAGCAGCAGTCCAATACTTAGAGCAATTTTATATGTGTGTGTGTATGTATACATATACAGTCATAAATATATATACACATATATATAAAAAATTATGTGTATAGATAAAATACATTCACCTACTCTGTAATTTCTTTATTGGAAAAGATCTGATACTGGCTGGAATTCTAGGTTTGTTTGGCCAATACATGAATGAAGTCATGCTACATTCAGTAAAACTGACTACTCGCAATGGTCAGCTGTTGTCACTTAATATGGAACAAAAACTGTTGAAACAAAAAAAAAAATTGATACAGCTACTGGAGCCTCTTATTTTTAAAGGGAGTTGCCTATCACATGGCTTTAAAAGGAGAAATAGTTTCGTTCTTGATCGCTTTGCAGTAAGTATTTTGGAAATGTAAAAATTGATTGCTTTGTACAGTGTTTTTGTTAAATTAATATAAAGGTCTTAAATGCTGTCCAGCCTTTTTAATGAAGAGGTAAGGAGAAGCTGACTGTAGAGCTTTTAAATTCTTATTCTGTTTCTGCAGATGTTAAATACAAATTTCAGTTGCAAGTTGGTTTTCTGTTTGATAACAGTATTGATCTTACCCTTACAACTTCCAGAATCCTGTTACGTGAAGTAATAGCAAGTGTCAGGCTCTAATAACTTGTGATAATGTGAAGCAGCATCTGCTTTGTGTTTGGCAGTATTAGTCCTTAAACTGGGAGTTTTCCTCTTTAACTACTAAAAGTTGAAGAAATGAGCGAAAAACTTCACAGCATGACTTTAGAGTTGGAAGGCTTGATAATTATATCTGGTACGGCTTAAACTATCTTATCAAATATGGCTTTTATAACCACATTTAATGTGGTTATATTAATGGTAGGACTGGGAGGATTCCGTAATCCTGGCTTTTCTTCTTAATTTTAAGAACCTGACTAGAATTTCCACTTTCTAAGAATGAAGTTAAAGTTACTGGAAGAAAATGAAACCGTATGTTACACCTGTAGCATGTTGTACCTGTAATTTCCACCTGTAAAGCTGGCTTCCTTTTTTTTATTAGGTTTTCTCCAATTCTGCTTCCCCTTTATTTTTGTTACAGAAATACTAATTCTGAATGCAGACTTTCTTATAAGACTTATAAATGTGACTGTGGATTTTTATTTTATAAAACTTGATTTTAAAATCCTCCTAGCACTTGCAAAAAAATATAGGCAACTAGTGAGATCAAAGATCTGGGGGTGGAATTGTTAATATAACCAAGTACCAGGAAGGAAAAACTTTAAAGAGTAGAAATCAGCTTTTGCAGAAATTGCTTTTATGTTTTCACAATGTGGATTTAGACAGTCAGAGGGGGAAAAGTATTACGCATATAGTTTTCCTTCCACTACTAGTGACTCAGTTCTAAGTTTCCACATCAGCTCAGGTCTTGTCTTTTCTAGGTTATGGATAATTTCAAAGGAAAACTGCTCTTTTCCACAAATAATTACATACAATAAACATACATTTAAGTGTCATTTGTGTGATTTCACAACTGCTTTGAGGACTGAGTATTTTAATTTAGCATAGATAGCTAATAATGGAAACTCTGCATTAGCCTGCAGTGTAGTTCTATACTAAAACTACCTGCAATGTTCTCATTGATGATCAAAATCTTAGGTTGAGTATTTACTCTGTTCCAGCGATTCTCTGGTATGACTTGAATGCAAACTGTCCTTGGATGATTTTTCTGAATTAGCTGACTTGAACTGTAAACTATTATTCCTCTCCGGGCTGTAACATCTGAAGTTCTGGCCAGCACGCCTCCAGCTGCAGAGATAGATAGCAACTGCTGTTGTCTGGTCGGTGCCAAGTTCTGTCTGAGGGAAGATGAGATGATAGAAAGGCCCATGTTATCAGTTCCTTGAGCTATTCAGATACCTTTCTAAAAGTAGCAGAGACCTGATTCTTTATAAAGGAGGAAATTCAGAAATAACACTGAAAAGAGCAATTTAGAATGAAGAACAAGTAATTCACCCTCTCAGCAGCCTGTAAAGTTCAGATTTAAACTCTTGTTTCCTTATGTTCCAAGAGAAAAATGGGGAGAGAGTTAAAGGTGCATGTATTTTAGAAGCCAATATAACATGTTTAGTGCTATAGGCAGATCTGTTTATTACAAATAAACATACTGAATTCTACCTTAAACATACTCACATGGATGGATTTACTTTCCAATACCTGAAGACAAGACTGTAACTTACTTTCTGGCATGCCCTCTCTTGCTGTGCTGAGAGTGCACCTGTGGGGAAGATGGACCAGTGTCCTCTCTGGTGAAACAGAAAGGCAGCTCCAGGGGAAAAAGCAATTATTAGCATTTTATTCAAAATACAGTTCCTTGAGCTTGTGAATGATGCAAAGTAGATCTCGTCTGGATCAGTCTCAACAGTTAAAGGACAAATAAAGCTTAAAACATGTTGTCCTATTTATATCATAAAGGTTAAATGTTAAAGAACATTGTGGATCTGATCATGAGGATTAATTTTCCTCCATCTGCTTCCGCTTGGATTTGGCATGCAATGTGACTGTGCGTATCCAAAGACTGCTTCCTATTGCACATTTTTTTCCTTTCTAAAATGAGTTCGAAACAAGTTTGTAGGCTAGCTTGGACAAAAATTGAACATACAATGAAAATGAGCGTACTCTAGCAGAGGCAGCTGAAGTTGAGAACTCCTGGTTTTTGCATGCACAAAGATAAGAGCGAGGTTAGAGGAAATTCCTTAGCCTGGTAACAGATGAGTCAAATTCTCAAATCATAATACAAGACCCTCCCAGCAGAATCAGGGTAGCTTTCTCTGAATCTTGCCCGTGGCAAAGCTCAAAACTTACTTTCTCAACTCCCTTTTCAACAATTGCTTCAATTGCCTCATTTTTTTCATCATGTTGAGTTCTGGTTATCTGAGGCATACTCAGTCTGCAAACTGAACTAGCCAGCTGATTTGAAGACATTTGCATTTTTAAAACAAGTAGATTAAAACATTCTCCTTTATTTTTTGTTGAAAAGTTTAGCACTCTGTGTTACCTTTCAAGGCATGCCAGAAGGTAGTTCTTTTACTGTCTCCACACTTCTTTGTAATTGGATCTTTATGGCTTTCCTGAGTGGGTTAATGAAAGAGATGTACTGTTCTATGCAAGTGTAATTGTTTTAGGCTGTTGAGGGATCAGAAAAAAGCAGGAATGATAGCAATTAGTTAAGGATGAAATGGAGTTCAACTTTTAGGCAAAAGAAAAAACAGCAGAAGAGACAGGATTTTCTGTGCCCACTAGTGCCAAATGCAACCCAATAACTGCAGTTTTCTGTACCACTTTTGGGTATAACTTTTAATTACTTCATTCAGGCCAAAACACCTTGTCCTGAACTATGTGCAGGCAACTCCCCGTTGTTCTGTTAGCACGCCTGTTTGCATTTACTTTGCCAGATGCAACAAAGAAATAGAAATACCATTCTAACTTAAACTAGTTATTTTACATGAAACAAATTTGTTTGTATCTCTTAGATGGGTAGTAAATAGCGATGATTTTTGCTTCTGCAGAATACCAGTGCATTTCAGACCTCAGTGGAACAGAGCGAAAAATTCACTTTGCCTAAGAAAACCTTGCTCAGTGGACAGATTAGCAAACCCAAAATTGCCAACCTACAAAGTCTTAGAAGTAATTCCAAAGCATTTTAGAAACAGGCTCCACCCAGCCATTCATCTGCACGGCATTTGGATCTAAGCATACTCCTTGGCCCGTTGCTCCATCAGTGGGACTTTTTCAGGTGCATTTACAGCCTTACCACGTTTTCATATGCATTTGTTCTCAATTTTTAATATAAAGCTAGGAACTACAAATTTGTCTCCAACGCCACCTCGTAGCAGAGTTTTAACCCATTACTGCTTTTTATTCACAAGCTGCCACGCCATATGCTAACAGTGCATCGGGGAAGTGGATGCTGGAGCATGAGGCCTGAGGTGGAAGTCGCCTGGTGTAGTGCCCCATTAGCAAGGCAGCTGTCACAGCAGTAGGGGCAAAGGAGAAGTTTCTTCGTGTCGGCGTTGCTCCTGGTTCTGCACATCCTGGTTGGGAAGGGGTTATGCCACCAGCCTCTGGGCTGCAGAAGTCCCAAGCCGGGGGAGGAAAATGGTGCCTTCAGCTGGCTTCGCTCAGCCATCCCTTCTTGCTTTAACAAGTCTCATGCTGTGGGTATGTGCAGAAGCAAAAGCACTGGGCTGCAGGTTTTAACACCCGAGAGGCAGCGTAGCCCCACAGTATATTCTGCCAATACACTAATATTTTCTCAATGTTCTAGGAATAGCTGAAAGACCATTTTTAGCAAATTATCAATTCTCTGAGAACAGATAAGCCAGCTGTAACGCAAAATGCTCTGCTTGGAAAGTGGTAGCAGGAGAGGGGATTTTATCTGTAGCTATTACTGTCTGCACAGGGTGTTACTGCTTGTGTGCAATGTAAGTAGTTTTTCACTCATCTCTGGGGGATGCTGCTTTGCCCTGAAGGATAGAGGCACTGTACCGTGACATGGGTAAGTGTCACTGGCTTTTCTGGCTTGGGCAAATGCTGCCCATGTCCCCAGGTACTGGCATTGCTGATGATGATGCTACAGACTCCAGAAGTGGGGCTGGAGTTTTTTGTATTTTGGGAAATACAAGGCATTTTCAGAAGAGTCTTTTCTTGTATAACTATGTTATTAGATGCGTGGGCAGGAGCCAATTGTGGCAAGTCAAAAAGATTGCTGAATTTTGCTTTGAATTGGAAAGTGCATGAGACAAAAGAAAAAACCCCAACCTTAACACATCTTCTGCACTGTGCTTGTGGTGGCTCACTGGGGCTTGGGCTGGTTCCCACTTCCCTGTTCCTAAAATAAGCTCTATTTATTTTTATCTTAATGGGTTGGGACTGCAGTTCCTAAGCAGAGCTAATGGTCTCAAGGGCATCCTTTAAGTTTAAACAGAGATTTGACTTATTTTTATGGGGGCTTTTGGAGAGGGACAATCACTCTCTGAAGACTGCTCACAGACTTCCAAAGTCCTTTTAGGCAGGGCAATAAAAATTACTCAAATCACAATTCCACACTAAGCCAGGAGGCCTGTTGGGTAGAAAAACGCTTTTTCTGTCCCATTAGTATCTCCCAAAAAAAAAAACCCAAAGCACCTACACTCATCTTTGAAGAGAGGTACACTTTCATTGCCATTGCCCAGCGCGATGGGAAGGCCGTACTTTAGGCTGTCTCCAGCCTCTGGGTGAACTGCAGCTGTTTTGGCATTTGCCGAGTCATTTATTTGGTTAGAACGTCACTGCTGCAAGGCCGGTGTCTGTAATGGTGAAACACGTTAGCGCTCAGAAAGCAAACGAGGGAAAATCCTTCCTCACTGGGACGCAGGCCCATCCTGCCGTCCTGGGGCAGGAGCCGGCGATTGCCCACCTTCAGGCACTCACATTTCTCACCCAAAAAGTGCGCACGGGTGATAGCGGAGCTAAAATTACACTTTTTACTCTCTAGGTGCTGGATGATGCACCTTTCCCTCGCCACACCAGCCACGTGTCCCCCCAACAAGCTTTTACCGAACGGCTGTAAGGCCGCAGCGCGTTGTGCTGGGGGTGCCGGCGGGGGGACAGGACCACGCCAGCCAGGAGCAGCACCCAGCACCTCCCGGGTGGGTGCGGGGGCCATGGGGGCCGGCGCGGGCGGAAGGCTTTGCTGTGAGGAGGAAGGAGCACAGCAGGCTCCAGCAGCCCATCCGCAGTGGGAACCCACACCCCCAGCCCTGCGGGTGTCCTGGGGGGCTCTGCCAAGGCGGACATCAGCCCGAGCAGCTCCCCGCGCTGCAGCGATGAGCTGCCTTCCCCATGATCAACGGTGGAAACCGCGTTCGTCGCAGGGAGGCTTTTGCTAAAAAGCAGCACAGAAGGACGTGGTCTCTTGTAACGCTTCTAGCTGAAACAAAATGAACTGAGAACTGAGTCTCAGGGCTGCTCTGCTTCACTGTGAACAGGCAGTTTATTTATTTAACAAAGTGTGCTGCCAAACATGTTCTCCAGCAGAGCTGTCTGAGACCCCGGGTGAGCTCAGCTCAGCATTGCAGCACAAACATATTTTCCATCTGCCTGGCAGGAGCTTTCCAGCGTTGCCTCTCCCCACGCCGCCGAACTAGGTCAGGCTTTTGCTGCCTTCAACACGATGTGGATCTGGGCACAAAATCACCGGTAACTTCGAATTCCCCAGTCACACCTTGAATTGCCTGGCAGGACTGCTGTATTTTCACGCATCTTTTCATCCCTGGCCCGTTTCGCACCCGCCCCGAAGCCCCAGTGCCCCAGCACAGCTGCCACGAGGCAGGTTCAGGATAGGCGTAAGAGCTTTTTCTTCTCAACGCCATCAATGTCTGAGGAAACTGTGGCTTCCCAGGCCAATCTGACTGGCACCCTGGCAAAGCCCATGGGAAGTTTTCATCTTTCATAAAAAGCCTGAGAGCAGGACCTGTGCACGTGCAATGCCTTGAGCCTTTTGGGTGCCTCCAGCCCCACACGCGGGTGGCAGAGCCTCTCCAAGAGAACTGGGTTCCTACAAACTTTATGGAAATAGGCAGAAAGTGAGAACTCATATTCGACCGATCACCAAAGCTGCCCCAGAGGAGGGCAGCTCTCGGAGCCCGTGTCTGGGGGTGTCCCCACCTGCGCCCACCCCAATGCCAGGGGGGCAGTGGGCTGGGGGCAGCTCCCCACAGGCACACCAGAGCTCTGCAGCCATCTGGCAGCTTTTCTACAACAGCCCTTATCCCAGCGAAATTTAAGGTGATGATTGCGTGGGTTTGGGGAGGGGGGTTGTTCTCCTGGAGGTTGTTCGATAGCAGGGAATATTGGTGAGCCGTCAGGGAGGTGGGGGTCGGTTCTGAAGGAGCTCTGTGGGACCATCAGCACAGCACAAAACCAGCCCTGTGCTTCCTCAGCCAAACATTCCCAGCCCTCCCAGGAGCAGCTGAACTGATTACAGCTCAGAAAGCAAACTATACATACTCCATTTTTACATCATATCCATTCCCACCATGTTCCAACAGCAAGTACAGAGAAAGCTTAAAAAAAAAAAAAAAAAAACAACCACAACAGCTCTGAAAGAAGGGATTCTGGCAGAGTAACCAATGATATTTCCAGCAAACTCCCAATCAGCTGATAATCTGCTCTGAGCAGAAAACATTTACTGGCTGGAGAGCAACAGGGCCGG
>NW_009621018.1:14458-15617 GCF_000690535.1 Cariama cristata | reverse complement strand
GGGCAGGATCTGGAGCCCTGCCACCAAGCACACGCCTGTCCCAAGCCCCACGCAGGATCCTGGACGGGCAGAGCATGAACCACACACCCACAGCCGAGACCTGCAGGCTGCGTCCAGGAGCACCAGCAACCCACTCTGCGTGGGTGATGATGGCCCCAGGGCCATCGCTGCCCTCCCAGCAGGGTGATGGGTCCCCCATAACCTCCCACACTGCCAGCCTCGGCACCCACGGGGCCAGGCTCTGCCTCTGGGTCATCTCACAGCTCCTGTTTAGACTCCCCGCCCCTCCCTTAAAAAGATGAGTCTGGTCCGTACCAACCCCAGCAGCACCACAGAGCATCCTGCAAAGTGGGGAGAGAGGGAAGGGGAGCGGGGTCAGGAGCTCTTCACCCCCCGTTTGTCTCTCCACACCTCCCTGGGGGCTGTTAGGGAAGCACTGTCAGTTTTGAGAGTTGTAAGGCGTTTGCAAAAACGGGCTGGTGTAAGCCAGGATATCAACACCGCGCAGAGCTGTAACACCATGACTTGCTGCAGCAGAGACCTGAAGGGACAGGGATTTACTGCAGCTCAACACATCTGTGCTGGCAGAGCTAAAGCCGAACTCTGGCTTCAGCCACTGCTTCTGGTGTTACTGCCTTACCTTAAGCAATTGCTAGGGGTTTTGTAATTACTTTGCAAGCTTAAAACAAAATCTCAACCCTTTCCAAAGACGGAAGCATTCCAGCCCTGCCATCCCTATGGCAAAGCCTTCACATTTTGTCTCACCCACCCACCCACAGCAGCACTGAGGTACAGGCAGTTTCCTCTCAAAATTCACATTTGCAGAGCTGCTGCTTCATGACCACGTCCTCTAATTCAAGCCTGGAGCGATCTGCTATTATCCGCCTGTCTAAATTGTTTTAGAAGCGAGTTTAGGACAAGATTTGCTTCCCTTGCTAATGCTCCAGGACCAAGCGTCAAAGCTGTTCCCTAGTTTGATCTGCATTACCCGTTCCCTTACAAATCCTGCTTGCATGGGCAGCAGCTACAGCAGAGAGGGGCAGAACTGGTCAGAAATGATCCAGGCAATTCCTGAGCCTTTCATACAAGACTGCAAGGGAGAGAGAGAAAGGGAAAAGCTCCCCGAGCATCACGAGCTTTCCAGCCATATGTGCGTAAA
>NW_009621018.1:8483-14430 GCF_000690535.1 Cariama cristata | reverse complement strand
AAAGAGCACAGACCCATTACACCATAATAAAAATATGCCTTTGGCAACGTTGAGCCAAAACCTGGAGCTGCTGCAGGAAGCTAGCAATCCGCACAAAAAGGAGTAAAACGTTAATAAAAAAGAAAGACCAAATTCAATATTCCACACCCCTCAGAAGGACGCTGCTGCGGCAGGTCGGGGCTTGGGCTCTGTGCGTGACGGCGATCTGCAGCAAAACATCTGCTTAAAATCGTGTAGGTTTCCAGCGCCTGTCAAGATCTCACTGAAGAGATTAGTCGTGGTGAGTAGATTCACTTTTCCTTTGTGTGGTGGTTTTTTTTTTTTCCTCCCTCCTCTTAACCTTAACTTCGAAAACTTACCAAATAAGGTCTAAATCATTGAGCGCTTAGGTTTCCAACGCCTGCACAGGAATCCATAAAGGCAACAGTGGCCAGTTAAAAGAAATACTCCAGGAAAGAAACATTGCTCATACAGCTGAAACCACAGCCTCTCCCTTCGCTCCGGTACCGATCGGCAGCTGCGGTGAGGGGGCTGCAGCTCAGGGCTAGGAAAGGACCACCGCCAGCATCCCTGGCTGCCTAGAGCGGGGACGGCGACGCAGGTTCAGGCACAGAAGATGCATTGCTTTCCTTTATCTCCTTTGACATTGCTTTGTGCAATAGCAGATAACGGATCAAACTCCTATCTAGTATAACGACTTCACTGGCTTACATCAGAAATTAAATACATCCTTTTCAGCTGCTCTCACCAGCGGCACACATTATTTTATCTAAATCAGCCCTGCGCACCCAAGGGTTCCTTGTGCTTCCACCCCGGGGACGCCGCAAGGCAACCACCAGAGCTGAGAATTAGGCTTATGGGGATAATGATTATTTTGAAGACTAATTAAGATGCCTTGAGGTATGCTGGGTAATTGTGAAGCAGGAAGATGGTTGTTTTGTTTAAAAAAGCCTTGAGTATTGAAAGAAAACAGAGAAGAAAGTCACGGCCATTTGCTTGCTGCTGGATCCCCTCCTAGGCTCTCAGACCACCCTGCTCCCCCCTCCCTCCCAGCAGCAATTCCCCCAGCACTCTCTCCTCTTCCCTCCCCTGCTGCGCTCTTCCTCCCCGTGGGCAGGCACACACCCCCACCGCATGGCATAGGGCAGCTTCCCTGCCCAAAAATCACCGTCCGGCCACCGCACATGCCACCAAACCACCCCACGTCTGGCAAACCCTCAGGGATTTTCCCTTTGAGAGGATTTCAGCCCAGCTTCCCTGTAAGCACCAAAAAGTACAACTGATCCTTCACACCTGGGGCTCACTCTTACAGGTAAAAATCTTTTCTTACAGAAACATCTTTTTAATTGGTCTGGCTTCTTAACCATGAAGTGGCTGAGGAAGCTCTCCTGCAGCAGGACTGGGATGAGGGTGGTTGCCCAGGGGCTCACAGGAGCCACGTGGAGCAGGGATGTTGTGGCAGCCAAAGCTATAGGGGAGACGTGGCAAGAGATGTATGTCCCCAAGCTCCTGCCTGTGGGGCCCCTCCAGCAGCAGCAAGCCCATCCCACAGTGCAGCGGCCAGCAGAAACGAGACCGAGGGCTGCAAGGAGCCCTGTGAGGACACAGCTCCTAGGGATGGAGGCTCTCAGGTGATGGAGTGGTGCGCTGTACCTCTGGCAACAAGGAGTGTGCACAGAAAAGATATTCGAGAGCATGGGTTTGCAGTCCCCCTCCACAGATGCTCCATGTGCTACAGAAGCTCATGGGATGGCTCAGGTTTCAGCATGGAGGGGGTCAGGTTCAAACCCAGGCTGGTTATGGCCGCAGGGAGTCAGGCAGCCCACCCACTCCCAGCATTTCTCGATCCTGAGGAAAGCCAAGCCCCAGTCTCCCCTCCCCAGGGCACAGGGCAGCCTCTGCCAAGGGTCTCAGCTCCAGCAGGAAGAGAAGGACCCACCGAAGCAACAAGCAATAACAACAAAACATCCTAAAACAGAAAGAGGGTGTCATGTAAAGGCCATGGGGCAGAGTCAGAACATCCCATTTCAGATACATGCTTGCTTGGAATCATTCATTACATTTTATGATGTAATTATAGCGAAGGCCCTAGACACGTGGCTTGTTAGGAAGAGAGAAGCCAGTAAACGCTCAGCTCTGCACGTGCAAATCAGAGATGCTCTGTCTTTATTGCTTTATTTGCCCTGAGGTATTGTCTATAAAGGTGTGTTCCACTTTAAGATTCAAGAGTGAACGTTTTCCAAAATCATCCCTTTCTTGGTTTGCTTCCTGACAAGTATTCCCCAAAATTACCCAGTGGGGATCCACAGCACAGTTTTACAGACTACATTGATCCCAGGGGATGCCCTGGACCCACAGCAGCTATTTCCATGGATTTAGCTGAAGGACACAGGGAAGCATTGTCTCTGAAACCCAGCTGATGGACACTTGTCACTCCACCTGTCTGCCTCATCCTTCCATCTCAGGGTCCAGATATTTGCAGCACATTTTGGAGCCCCTCTCCTCTCTCTCTGGTTGGAGGTTTGAACCCAGCTATGATCAGTACATGAGGTCTCAATCAGAGCCTGCCCGGGATTCAGGAGCTCAGAGGGTCTTTCCTCTAAGACCCTCCACCTCAGAGCAAGTCAGTGCTGCCCTTGTCCATCATGTACCCACCACGAGCTGCACCATCTTCTGAGCCCAAGGGTTTGGTCTTCTTCGACCGAGCGACTTAGAAAGCACCATTGCTGCCAAATATTTCAGAATACATCATTTCAGAGTGACTCCATGGATGGATAGGTTATTTTTAAGTATTGGGAAGAAAAGCATTTCTGTGTGCATAAGATCTTGCCCATCACCAACATGCTGTCACTGAGGGAGAGGCACTTCACACATGAAGGGCCGAAGCACCTCTGCTCTGGCCCAAACTCAGCACCAACATGCTTGATAACCTCAGGTCAGTCCTGGTGCTGTTCCAGGCTCTGCTGGGGAGAAGCTGGGGCATGGTAGCCCTAAGGCCTGGCCAGCCATGCCTATGCTGTGGGCATTTGCATTTCAGCGGCAGGTACAAACTACAGCCATCGCCCGGTCCCCATGCTCGGTCAGACGAGGCAGGAGCTCCTCTCCTCCCTAAGCACTCCTCCTCACCAGTCAGCTCTCGTAACCCCCTGGGCATGGTGCACACTCCCACACAGCAGGCATCAGTCATGGCCAAAAAGTCTTCAAAACCCTATTAACAAAGACATTCATTAAAAAGTTATTAGAAAAGTAAGCCCTCAGCTGAAACCATCCTGCATGGCCTCCAGTGTCAGGCCTGCTGCGCATACTGCGGAGAGGAAAGATGCTGATCTGTTTCTAATTTGCTTTTTGGAGCTCATCATACGTTCTACATCGAGGAGTAATTTTCCTTTTAAGGTGGAACAGCATAAGGTTTTTTTTCTTCCAAACAGATTTCTTTAAGAGGTTATTTATAGATCCTCTTGTGAATGTGACTGTGCTTTGCATCCCACACACACACTGCTGTGATGTGGGATGCAATGTTCTTGTGGAACGGTTAATTAACACCGACTCGGGAGCTGCGCCAGAGCACGGCTCCAGGTGGTCGAATATTCCCCATCTATCCAATACCAGTACTACTAACCTCGCAGGCTCAGCTGTGCTTTGCATCCCACACACACACTGCTGTGATGTGGGATGCAATGTTCTTGTGGAACGGTTAATTAACACCGACTCGGGAGCTGCGCCAGAGCACGGCTCCAGGTGGTCGAATATTCCCCGTCTATCCAAGTACCAGTACTACTAACCTCACAGGCTCAGGGTATTTTATGTTTGCCATTTTTTATTCCCATCAGGTTACCTAGCTGGGTTGTCTGAAGTTAATAGTAATGGTAAGAAACTTTAAGAGAAAGAGCTGCCCACCTGGCCATTTCTTCTCTACATGAAGCAGTCCCAGTTTTTTCCAAGTTATGCTCCACAATGACATTTTTCCTTGCCACAGCTTATTAGTGTTATCCATCTCCAGACACTTCTCACTTCTCTTCTGCCCCATTTGAGGTGGTTAGTGGGAAGAAGGGAGGTAGCTTTCCTTGGCATCTCCCCACTCCACTGGCATGTTAACATTTTGTTTGCCTTTCCATGAACTGAGAAGCCTTTATTCAACTGTCCACATTTAGTACTGGTTGGTGATTTCTATCTCACAAGGCCATTAAACCAACACCTTTCACCAGCAGCAAATAAACGTAAGTATAAGAAAAGCAGAAGAGAGCTGAAGAACAAAATGACTTAGCAGCCGAATCCAGCCCAGAGATCTGTTTTGCATTTCCCACTCCTCTGCACGTTCTTAATTATACATATCGCAGAACTGGGAGGCTCCCACTCAGCATTAATGTGTAGCATATTGCTCACTGGGTTTGGAGGACATAATATGCATTTCCACTCCCTTCAGGAGCCAATACCAGGATGAGAGCACTAAGGCCAACACAAAATTTATACAATACTTTAAACATCTTGTTTCCAGTGTAGGAGTTAAAGAAAACACTACTGGGGAGATGCTAAAGCCCCCCGCTATTTGACTCAATGCCAAGCAGGACCTTGCCAGACCAAAAGGCCACCAACAGAGTGAAAGGTCTGGGATATCCCAGCTCATCTTCTATTGCATCTACAGATTTGCTTTGGCACCAAAGCTTGAAGAAATACATGAAAGGTAGTTTGCTTGCTTTTCTATCCTTGCTTACATTCTGTATTTTGTTAGCAGGACTTCAGGATGCGATAAGAAAGCCCACGTAAACAGATGATTCTTGTAAAATATTTAACCCCCTAGCATCAGGGGTAGCTGTAATAAGCGAAAAGACTAAATTTCATAGGAGTCTTTTCCATCAAATAAGAGTGTGTATCTCCTAACCCAGGGGTAGGTGTGGTATCAAAGTGATACGTGGCTAATTCCTTTAAAAAAAAAAATTCCTTTGGTTTTAGCTTGAGCTCTCCTAATCAAAAAGTTACCATGCAAACAGTGAACCAGACAGATTTGTATGGGGCAGTTTTAAGCTTCGTGTCTCATTTCTCCAAGGGCTACTCCAGCTACAGAAGCTGAAAGAAAGAAATTGGGCCATGGGATGCCTTTCACGCCCCCACCAGCTTGTTTCCCTATTCATACAGCTGGAAAAGAGCCAGACTCCACCAGCATCTCCCCCCAGCCCATGGTCAGTGCCCACCCAGGAGCACCAGCCCTGCTGGGGAGCTGGTGGCCACGGCCATAACCTCCCTCGCCGCGAGAGCACAGAGAGGAAAAAGTCCTCACCCTGGGCATGGGGAGGCCTCCTGTCCTGGGGAGGGGATGGCAGGAGCACCTTTACCCATGGGTAGTCAGAGGCTGATACCATAGGGGAAATTCTCTTTTTTACTATATCTATAACCATGTGCAGAACCCAAATTCTATTTTAAAAGCTTCTAATACCCAGAATCTCAGGTGGCTCATGCATGAAGATGGGCTCTCATCAATAAGCCTGATTTTGAGCATCTTCTCTAAGCTGCTGATGCATCTGAGCACTATTTCAAGATGCAGAGGAGTTACTCAACAATTGCACATGGAGCATAGTTATTTGCAAACAGCTCCATGCGCAGACATCCAGAGGGATATATTACTGTGTAATAACTGCTCTGTAACGTTAGCAGGTTCATGGGAATAGCTTTATTCCAGAAATCATTTTCTATCGCTATCTCCCCATCCAGGAGATGAGAGACAAGTCCAGGAGGCTCAGCCTTCCCCCGTGAATGCTCCAAAAAGCCCTTGGCCTTTGCTACACTTAAAACAACGGCTCACTTTACAGAGCCGGGAGGCAAACCGCAGCCGGGGTTTTAACAGTTACCTATCTTTCCAAGGTGGATGTTAGTAATGAACATAAAGACGGAGCTACTGTCCCCAAAGAGAGGCAGGTCAGCACGGTGAGAGGTTGGAAAGCCCCAGGTGGAG
>NW_009621018.1:0-8452 GCF_000690535.1 Cariama cristata | reverse complement strand
CCCGGGGGGGGGGCTGCAGCGGGGCCGGTCACGGCGGCAGGGACGGCTGCACCCCGACACCGAGCCAGAGACTCGGGTGGTTCGGCTGCAGGTGGGGCAGCGCCGAGGAGGATCGGGACACGCTCAGCTAGCCAAGAGGCTCAATTCGTACTGTCAGGCAAAATGCAGTAAGGACTGCCTTAGCCCAAAGCTTCCACAAGCCCATCTTCTAAATTCAGCCCTGCATCACACGATGGGTTTTGTGCTTGGTAAGAAACTCCAGTGACCCAGCCTCAAGGCAGATCTTTCTCGGGAATTTTACACCAAAACCCTTTCTCCTTCCTTCACTCTGCTAATCACAAGCAGCTGCTTTCTGCACCCCTCTGCCATTGCTACTTGGGTTTCAGGGGAAAGCAGGCCCAGGGAACAAAAAAGAGGGATGGCCACATATATGGACTTAGACAAGGGCAAGTTTGGAAAAAAAAAATAAAATTAGTCAGACCTAGAAAACTCCACAAGCCAAATCCTTGAATTCATGTCACGCCAAAACAAACAGCTCCCCCACCCTGCCAAAAAAAAACCCCAGTTATCTCCCATTTTCACACAGGTCTCTACCACGCATCATCCCAGTGGCCGTACCCGCACACGCTGCCTACCACACATAACAGCCGCCTCCCATCCCTTCTTACAGGCTGTGCCATGATCTCCGCTGTCCTCCTCCTCTGGACCGTGCCCTGTGTGGCAAACCACATCCTTGGGGGCTTTGCCAAGGGAGCGCTGCAGGAAGGTCCCCAGCTGGCCTGCAGCCTGCCGGGACCCCCTGGGCCACCCGGACCCCCCGGTGCACCCGGGGCTCCAGGGACGGTTGGCAGGATGGGTTTCCCAGGCAAAGATGGCAAGGATGGCAAGGACGGGGATAAAGGCGAGCACGGCGATGAAGGTAAGAGAAAAGCACTTCTTAACACAAGGGTAAAATGTAATAGCAATAGTGCAACAGCCCAGGTAACAGCAACCTGCCACCCCAAATCTGAGCCCCAGGACAGACAACATCTCATAGGAAACTCTCCTAGAAATTTCCACTCTCCCCCCTCCAACATCTCACATTTGTCAGCTCCTGCCAGGGGGGTTCAGACTCGCGTTATTTGCTGATAGCATCTTCATGCTGTATGCAATTCCTATTGACTTATTTCGTTATGAGAGGGAGATTTCCCCTGTTCTGATATATGCTCTCTAGATGAGATAAAGTGGTGCTTTCCAACTCCTGCTCTCAAGCGAAACAAAGTTAGGGGAAAAAATTAAGTACTTACTCCCCAGAGTAGCCTAGCTGGTGACAGGCACTGCTCTGACCGTGCTTAATCTAAATTAAAGCAAACAACCACCTTTCTGTAATCCTGAGCTGGGGCTCTCCTTTAGATCCAGCCTTACAGTCGGGAAGCATCAGGACCAGCTGTGGTGAGAAGACAGTGATTTCCCCTTGCCACACTAGAGTGCACTCCTGATTCAGCCTAACACCAGCCTGCCAAAGCTGCATCTTGTTCTCTTCTCCCACCCCAAAACAGGGAATCCAGAGAACAGGTTTTCACCCACAGCTGCATTCAAGTCTAGTCTTGCTACAGCAGGTCAAGAGACAGGGTATAATCCCCATGAATTCGTCTTCTATCAGACACTACCACAATCAGCACTCATCAGCAGTTTCAGCATCATTGTGACAGCCCAACTCGCTTCCCATCTCAAGGCAATCCCTGCACCAGGCGTCTTCTGGTTCATGACTGATTCATCCCCCAGCCAGGCTGTGCTTTTTACTACACCTAGATTTTTTTTTTTAAAGAAGTTTCATGTTAAATGAGGAAAAAAATGAGATTAAAAGTACTCTGCCTGCTCAAAGTTAGGTTTCAAAAGCTTCACAAATCCGTCCTATTCCTGAAAAACCCAAACATTTAAAGCTTGTTCTTGGCTAGCTTTATAATTAAATACTCCTTTTTCTCAAGTGAGCCAGATAATTGAACCAGCCTTTTGGTCCTTAAAAGGGACAGACGGTCCTGCTCCCAAGCCCCACTGTTATCATGCCAACTACCTACCTACCACGGTTAGTCAGTCCTGACAAATGTCCAGTCCCTGGTGGTATTTCATGGGGATCCTCAGCAGCAAGGTTTTCCTCCTAAATGAAGATATACTGCTGCAATGATACAACCTGTTTCCACTTGCCACGTCATCGCTTTCACTGAAAAATTTACAAGGTTATTTGTCTTCTAGGTCCACAAGGCAGAACAGGAAACCCTGGCAAGCCAGGACCGAAGGGGAAAGCAGGAGCTATTGGCAAGGCAGGCCCACGAGGGCCCAAGGGTTTGAAGGGTAATCCTGGAAAAAATGGGGCACCGGGAAAGAAAGGGCCCAAAGGGAACAAGGGCGAGACTGGGATGCCAGGACCCTGCACCTGTAATGCCAACAAAGCCAAATCTGCTTTCTCGGTGGCAGTCTCAAAGAGCTACCCAAGGGAAAGGCTGCCCATCAAATTTGACAGGATCCTGATGAATGAAGGAGGACATTACAATGCTTCCAGTGGGAAATTTATATGCAGCATCCCAGGTATTTACTACTTCACTTACGATATCACTTTGGCCAACAAACATTTGGCCATTGGCTTGGTCCACAACGGGCAGTACCGGATCAAGACTTTTGATGCCAACACTGGGAACCATGACGTTGCCTCTGGATCAACCATCCTTTCTCTGAAGCAGGAGGATGAGGTATGGCTGCAGATCTTTTACTCCGAACAAAATGGGCTCTTTTATGATCCCTACTGGACAGACAGCTTATTTACTGGCTTCCTGATATATCCCGATCAAGATTATCTCAATGAAATATAGGATGAGAAACTGGCCTGTGGGGAAAATTAGGAAATGCATGAGACGTCTGTCCAGCAAAGTGTAGCCTGTACATGGATGTGTGTGGGATTACCATACGATTCCACATTTTTGGCGCTAACCGCCTGTATTGGCTATTTAGATATTTACTTGATGTCACCTGCTAGTCCACAGGGTACCAGGACCAGTAGGACTTGCCTTTAAGCAGCCTCATGAATCTCTAAATCTCAAAGCCATCCGTTATGTTTCCATGATGATTCCAACATGCCATGGACACGAAACTCAAATATTGGTGCAGAATGCTTTTATTGTTATAAAGCATGGAAACTAACAACCACTTCCTCAGAAGTGTCACTGATGCTGGAGACTGTATCACTGTGCCTCCTCCCCCTACACCCCATTATGGCAATAATCCTTGTTAATAGAGTTATGCTTTACCAGCTACTTAAGAGTCAGGAAGTTGTCAGGTAAAGTTATAAAAGTAAGAGTAGCTCTCAGTCTCATCAAAGCAATACTAATAAGCAAAGGCATCTGGTCTAAATAGGAAATGGCACAAGAGAGAGATCTCATTTTTAAGGTTAAAGGCAAGACTCCTCAGAAGACACAAGCTGTTGCACTGAGCACCACTGGTGTTTCTCACATTTCAGCCTTGATATACCAGTGCTGGAGTCCTGCGTCTGGTTTCAGACAAGCGTTGGTAAGCTGTGACCAGAGCCTAAGCTGGACTATGGAAGCCAAATACCTGTGGGCCTCTGCACCACAGTGGAGGATGAACTTTACAGATAAGACTCAACTGTCAGCAACAGCACAAACCTTCACTCCAGAAACAGGTTCATTAATAACCCCCTTCCTTCATCCCTGCCAGCTTTTGCTGGAAGGAGATACTCGTGGTGCTGCTGAGATCTTCCTCAAGCGCTTAGTGCTACAGCTAGACCCTACCTTACTGCTGCTTTGCTTTTTTGATGTTGTAAGTCAAATATTACAGATCCTCCAAAATCAATGTTTTGGTTCTAAACTGTATGGGAAAAAAAACAGAAAAGTCAAAAGCTGAACTTTTGCTCAGTTGAGCTTTTTGCTTTTGCTAAGCTGAGCTTAGCAATTTTTTTTTTTCTCTCCTCTATCAGCTAATGCAGGGACACGCTCCAAAATGGTTCGCTGTTACCAGAGCAGAGTTCTGCTGTAAAGCCACTCGGTCTGGCATCCTTGCCCCAGGGTGTCCAATGCTCCTGTAACGCAGAGGTCTGTCTCAGTAGCCAGATGGAAGGAGTCTCTGCCTTGCTATTAGATGCATCTTCTCAGTTTCCAGTCATATTTCTCATCTCCTTTATTACTTGGTGAAAACTCTCATGAACTTCCAGCTCCTCTAATCCTCATATATACACAGTGAAGGGATATCCCATAAGAACAAAGATTATTTTTTTTCCAAGTTTACTTTTACAAGTCAAAATATTAGCATGATTTTCATGAACTACAGTAATTGTGTTATAACTTACAAAAAATCTTTTCAAATACATTTTATAAAATAAAGCTGAACAAAAGTACTGCTGGAATAGTCTTGGTATTTATAAAGGCAGCTTCCTGGAAGGTATTTAAAAAACGTGTTACAGATTCCGCAGACACTGTTGGGTTTAGTGATGGATTTTGTAGGGGCTGGTGCAACAGGACTATTTCCCCCCTCCCAGCCCAGCAAGCGGGGGAATGCACAGAGTTTTCTGCTCTCTATGCAAGAAAACCTGCAAGGTGGAAGAACAGGACCTGCCCATTCCCCTGAAGCTGATCACCCAGCTGGCAGGTGTCCCATCCCTGACAGCGGTTGTTCAGAGAATATATTTCTCTTTCCAAAAGCTCCCTCATTTAGGGTGTCCTGGGGTGCATTTGCAGGCAGCTTCCCAGGGGTAGCAGCAGTTCAAGAACCACATTTCTCCCTCAAGACCCATCCCCGCTCTCCCACCCCGACAGCCCAGGAGGGGGAAGATTCGCTTTTTGGCTGGGTTGGGCTGAGCTGCATGTAGGTCTCTAACACAACACGGGTCCCCCAGCAACTCCACACGCTAGGGACAGCTCAAGGGAGGTGGTGGGACACACAGGAGGATGTCACTTCTCCACACCGGCGCCCAGCTGTGCTCCACCCGAAAAGGGAAATCACACAGCACAGCTTTAGTTAACCCAGCAGCATCCACAGCCCAGGGCTGCCAAAAGACAGAGACCTTGCTTCCCTCCTCAGTTCTTTCCCTTGATTCAGTGCATTACCATCACCAAGAGTGGGTATTTTTGGGGTGCATCTATTTTTTTATTGTTTGGGTTTTATTTGTAGCCAAGTTAGTTCTCTCCACTGATTTTATGAGCTGAACACACTTGGCACCGGGGAGGTACCAAAGCTGGGAAGGGATGGGAGAGCACCACAGGGAAGAAAGCAGAGAAGAGGAGGGTGGAGGGGAAGCAGCAGTGAGCAATTAGACCAGCTCAGCCACTCAGTCTTCCCTCATTTATCTCCAGAGAAGGCCCCAGCAGGGAGCATTCCCTCCCAGTGTCAGCCCTCTCAGGGGGACACGAGCTGGTTTCTCCAGAGAAGCAAAGGAAGTTATTAACTGGCAAAGCATCCTTTTTATTCTAGTGAAAAGGAAAACCTGCAAATGAGTCTTTTAAGTCTGGAATATCAAAATGCAAATTATAGAGAACCATTGACCTCCACCGAGTGCTTAGTGCAATAGTGCTGCCTTTCAGTTTGGGGCTCCCAGGTCCTTCCCGCAGGAGCAGCCCAGGAGCGCTGGCTCCAGCCTGCTCCCATCTGCCCTCAGGAACTGCCCCCGCCGGGTCACCGCGCTGCCCAGTCCCGGGCATCTGCTGCCATCGAGGACTCCGAGCAATGGAAAACCCAAACTGATAAAATATAGCAGACAACAGGGAGAGGAACAGCTTCTCCAGATTAACCCCTCCATTGGGCTTAAGTCATTTAAAGACACAGCATATCGTAAGTATTTCTGTGAAAGAGGCATGAGCTTTTGAAGTGACACATGTGAGTCCCTCTTGTGCAGGTTCCTCTGAAAAAGATGAAATTAATCTTATGATGCCTTGAGAGCAACTTGCATGCTGAACAAAGTGTCTCCATTCAGCCCAGTCCTGCACAGAGAATCATCTCCAGGAGCTGCAGGTTCCCCTCCTCCTGCCTCACCCAGGAGAGGAGGGAGGGAAGGGCAGCTGGCAAGGTACAAGTGTGTCTGGGTCACCACAGGGCCAATCGTTGAAATATTAAAAGAGAGGAAACCCCCCACTCCCAAAACTCAAAATGACTCACTTTGAGGAATTTGAAAAATAACACATTCTGACTTGCTTTGGCATCTTCAGGCTGCATTTTGGTTTGTGCTGCCATTGTCCTCCAGCCAAACAGTTATTTACCTTGTTTTTAAACTGAAACCAAGATTTACAGAAAGCCTCTTTATTCCAGAAACACAAAGTTTCTGGAAAACCACCAAATAAAGAGCTCTGGTTTTCACAGCCAAGCTGTCTCAGAGGAGCACCACTCCCACACAGGCTGCCCCCCCCTGCCCAGGCACTGCCTGCACCTCCGGCGGGGTGGGAAGGGAGCTGGGAACGGTGGTAGCCGGGCGAGCACATGGGCAGGTGCCATCAGGAAGACAGGAGGAACGCCCTGGCTGCACGGGATGCCATCCACATCTGCCACCCTCGCACAAGACCTGTTATGCCACAGCATCCTCCTTCACCACAAGTGTCGGAGCTGCCCTTTGCACCACGTTTTGGCACAAGCAAGTCCCTCCTGCACATCCAGTGTGCCGAGGCAAGGAAAGGCAGGAGCATCCACCTTCTGTGTTCAGTTAGCAACAGAGAAAAGGCTCAGCTGGTTCAGCTTGTGGCTCATTAGACACCAGCATGGACCTGGCTGTGAACACACGTGCCTGCCCAGGTCCCCTCCAAGGCAGAGGAAGGTTTCTCTGCCCCAGGAGCTTGTCTCCACTCCCACGGAGCCTTCTCCCTCCCACATCCATCCCCAACGCCATGCAGCAGTACATTTCCAGCTTAGGCGAAGCTGTGATTTCACACTGGGAACAAACATCGCTCTGCACAAACATCAGCAGGGTGGGAAGCGCTCAGCACTGGATGAGACCAAGGACAACTCCTCCTGCCTGGTACAGCTCCTGATCCTTTAACTCAGCCTTCCAAAGCCCTTTTCCTCCCCTTCAGGGCAGGTTCAGCACAAAAGGACCTAAAGGCTGATGTTTGGTTTGTTGTTTGGTTTTGGGTTTTTTTTAAACATCCATTTTAATGGTAACAATGAAAAGAAAAAATAAATATCAAAAATATTTTCACTGTGGAAAATTAATATTAACCATGGACTCAATGTACATGGAGTGTCTAGAAAGCAACAACAGGATGTCACAGTTGGAAACAAAAGGAAGGCACCAGAGCAAGGTGGCACCTCCCCTGCGCATCCCTGGCCATGTGCCCCACATGCCGCCCGAGCACCTGGCCCTGCCGAGCTTCAGCACCCACCCAAGCAGACTGGGCAGATCAATGCCTTCAAGGATCACACCTTCCTTCTGGGGGGCTCAAGAGGATCCAGGTACAATTACCACTCACCCTGGGTTGCCCTGCTCCCCAGGTGAGCCCACCCTCAGTTACAGCAGTTAACACTCAGCAGTCAGCACCCCAATGCTAAAAAAAAGTGTATTTTTTCTGTTCTCCCAGGTTTGGTCAATGCTGCCTCACTAAGTAGCACCATGTCCCTGAAGACCATGTCATGGCAGGCCCACAACAACTTCACGCAGCTCTGGGAGCCGCACGGCTGCTGGCGGCTCTCTGCACCGCCCCCACAGTCCAACCTCCTCGCAGACACGGCCCCGCTCCCAGCCCCTTCCCACTGCCACGCTTGAAACAGGTCCCACAGTAGAAACTGCAGAGTTACCTCAGATCAGCACAAGCCCATACCCCACAGCTCCCCACACCCCACTCCAGCACCACCATAACCCCCATGACGGCCCCATCATTCCTCCCCGCATTCTTCACCAACTGTGTGCAGGAGAGGCCATGTCCCATGGGTGCTTGACAGGCAGGTCAAGAAGTAAAAGACCTCTACAAGGAAGGGTATGTTCAGTTTCTAATTTCCCTGTAAACCACTGGCTGAGAGGAGGAACAAGGAAATGAGCGCCCAGATCAGAAAGGAGCAGAAATAAGGGGATGGTGTGCTTGAAGGGGAAATTCAGGGGGGGCTGGCTTCTGCATGGTGCCAGTCCTCAGGCACAAAGCTCAGATATTTCAGGCTGCTGGGCAGCAACAGGCCCACGAGCCCCCCATGAGGGCTCTCCATGGCCCAAGGCAAGGCACAAGCATCCTGACTCAACCCACTCAGCATCAGAAAAAAAACTAGGAACTGCAGCCACTTAAAAGCCTTTGAATAAAACAGGCACTTCAAGCTACACAGAAGCACAGCAGTGTTTTCCTTAAGCCCTAGAACACTACCTGTAATACCGTGCTTTCCTTGCACTGTCACAGGCTTAGCCTGGCATGGATACACACCCAACAGCAGCTCACTGGGGTTAAAGCCCTTCATACCAGCCAGCCAAGCTTAATAATTACAGCTTCTAAGGACAGTC
>NW_009621017.1:36117-67322 GCF_000690535.1 Cariama cristata | reverse complement strand
AATGGGGCTTAATGGCCTACAGAGCATGAGAAATTAGTATGGTTAAACCAGAAGGAGGTAGGTATGCACTGTACACAGAAAGGGTCCTGTGGAACCTCGACTATTAACTGAAAGTATCTTCATACCCTTGCAAGATATTGGGACAATGTTTTATTAGTATTAAAACCTATAATTTCTCTACTTGTGTAAATAACTTGCAACGTATGATCAGTATATTCTTCACTATAATGCAGGTCATCAAATATGTTACAGCTATGCCACATACCATGTGAAAGAATATGTTTGATAAGAGGTTTCTTGACGTGATGAATTGTGTTCTTCAACTCATATGTAATTCCATATGGAGAAATCACACAAGCATAACATTTAAAGATAGTTAGTTATGCCAATTACTTCAGTGTAGAATTTTATGAAATGTATTTCAGAACTAATTTTACTGTTGAAAATGTTCAATTTTTTCAATGAAAAAGGAAACATAATAATGAATTGCAGGATACAGCAGCCTGGAGGAGATATTGGAAGAGAATACAACCCTATTCGCAGTGCATACTCATAAAAAAAGAAAAGTTAACTGTCTCAATCTCTTGAATTTATTTGGAAAATTTTAGCCAGATAATTCTCATGGTCTCTGAAAATCTCCTCTACTGTGGGATATATTGTTTTGCTTATGTGCGGAAGTTCTGGTCACTCTTTTTCTCTGAGAAGTTCTTGTGCTACCATGCGGTGGAAAATGGTCTTGGCAATAGGTGGTTTCCGAGTCAGGACTGAACCTTCTACCATTTGTGTAAGAACACACCCACATGTGTACAGCCCTGAGCTTCCTAGAGCTTTGGTCTGCAATCACAGTTTTGAGGTAGTATAAGCCAGTTTATGCTGCCGAACTGAGAGCAGACAGAACAAGACTAAAGCACAAAGGAGGAGCAGGAAGAGGTATAAATAGTGTGGAGTGTGGGAATATGGGAATGGTTTCAGACATGGAAGAGGGATGCTGAAAATGGGTAAGTAATAGCTTGGGGGTTATTACTGAGGGCCAGTGGAGTGTAGACTTTGGGACATGAAGCATTTGGGAAGGACAAGGTTGTTTGATAAGTTAGATGCTGAGGGACAAACTGAAATCTGAAAACCACTGACATCCCCAAGAAGAGCCATTTAGGACCTAGTAGGAGTGGGAGCTGGCAGTACACCAGGACAATAGGAGGAAGACGCATTAGAAGAGACAATTCCCTCCCGTCTTCCCCACTAAATGCACTGATGTCATGAAGCCAGGAAAGCTAGATAGTTAAGAAGGGGAGAAACTGAAGGCCAGGGAAGGAGAGTGGTACTGCAGTGGCAGAAAGCTTGGAAGGAGCTACATCTCACTAGGAATTGTGAATGGTGCTGAAAGAATGGAGGGTGGAAATAGGTGAGAAGACACATCTAGTGTCTGGGAGGAGACAGGAGTGGAACAGAAGTTCATACTGGAGGAGCTCAAGGTGAGAGAGGCAGTACCCTTGACAATACATCAGTCATACATGACCTTCCAGAGTCTCACCAGTGTTCTCCTGTCTGCAGATATCTGTGATGATTTCTGGTGAGGCTTTATTTTCCTTCAGGATTTAAACATCCAGGATGTCAGTCTGCCACTGCAGTGACCAATTCAGCCCTGCTGATGTAGACTTTTCCAGTGGACTTTAAAGGTTCTGGTCTCTTTCATGAGTCATTTTTACCATGCATGGTTGAAACACTGCTATACTGATCTTAAGACACTAGTATTTATTCTTCATGGGTTTGTTGTGTCGAACTTCCGAGGGTAGGATACAGAAGCTGTCTGAATACCTAGTTTAAGCAACTCTGTTTAGTTCATGGCATTCAGTGTGTGAGCAGGACTTGATGACTGTTAGCTAGGTACCACTGTCCTTATTGTAATAGTCTAAACCAAGTTCAAAGACAGAATCTAGAGAGAATTTTATGTTCCTCATACAGAGAAAGGCAACTTCCAGAAAGCTTCATTTAATGTGCAAGTTTAGTTGATGGAATCAGTTTTTTGCTGGACTGCAGGCAAAGGAGGAGAAAGATTCTCTGTTTCTCATATTCTTTTGTTCAGATAGATGAGAACATTTATAGATGTCTATAAGGGAAAAAGTTCTGAAGCTGACAGAAGAAGTCAGGATGGACAGTTGGAGCAATTTAAAGTATATGTTTTCAGAGAGAGGAGTTCTCTGTTCAGGGAAGAAATCTTAGGAAAGTTGAGGACCTATTGAATCCTCCGATGTGAGTGAATCAGCCACCTGTAACTGCTTATAAAAAGACTGTTTTTGCAGAGGAGAGTGGGGTGCTGGAAACTTCTATAAGGATGAGGTAAAAATGAAATAAAGTATGTACATTAATGGAGGACACTTGAACATCCTAGCGTACCACTAGTATGGCTAGAGTGTAAGAGATACAGAGCAGGTGAGAGGACACCTCAGTAATGATGGTGACATGTCGATGATAAAATGTGAGAGGTGCACAGTCCTAGAAAGACGCATCAACCACAGTTCACATTAGAAGAGAAGCATACCACAGAGGCACAAACCCAGCAAATTGCCAGTAAGTGTGGAAGGTATCATGCAATGAAAAATGAAAAGCAGGTGTTTGAGAAGGTGTGTGTTAAATACTGCAAAGCAAGCTGTGGAGATCAAAGCCTTCAATGTGTGCAGCTGAAGAATGTCTCTGGGGAAAGCAGCCAGCATCAATGTTGCTGTTAAAAAAAGGAGATTTGTAGTGGTGAGATATGTGACTTTTAAAATAAATTAAGAAGAAATATCCGTTAAAATGAGCATCACTATTGGGGTACAATTTTTGGAACTGACTACAGGAAAAATTGAACCTGTGGACCAAACAAGGCTAGTAGGATATGAGAACATTTATTCTGTGCAGATAAAAGTCCAAGGATACAAGTAAGCATCCAAATATCTCTATAATAGACACTCCAGCAGAATTAATTTTGGATATAAAACTTAGCTATTCATTAAATTTGATAAATACATTAAGAGCAGTGAAAATTGGAAAAGGATATAGCCTGGCAGACCTGTGTAATACTAAGTTTCTGTGTGTGTTTGAAGACAGAGGATGTCAACTGCTTGCTGCAAAATCTACCTCTAAGGCAGTACCAGAAGTGCATACTGCACTGTGATAAATATTTCCACTTTGAGACCCTTGACAATAAAGACATTAATTAGAAAAGTGAAGAAGCCATGGGAAAGGGTGTACTTGATGGTGAAAGTAGAGAAGAAAAATGATAGGGTATTCCATATATGCGTAGATATCAAAGATCTTTAAGGCAATGAATCAGATTGACACAAGAATAATCATGCAATGATACAGGAACGAAACAACCCACTCATGCTAAATGACATCACTTCCAAGACCTCTCTAACAAGCATATTCATTATCTTAGATGCACAATTTGGTACTGGAAAGTCAGATAGGACAAGGAGGGCAGCTAATTAATGCCTTCCAACACTTCATCCAGAAGGCAGCATTTCAAAAACGCCTGCTGATAAATTGTGCAAGATGTATCGAAGAATAGAGGTGTTGAAATAGCAGAAAATATCACCCTCTTACCAGAGTGAATGCCACTAAAAACCAATAGTGTTAATCACATGATACTAGCGACATTTCTAAATCACAGTCAGATCCGAATCATTAGCAAGAAGATGAATGGGAACAGTTGAGCACTGGAACAGATTGCCCAGAGAGTCTGTGGAGTTTCCATCCTTGCAGAAACTTGAAACTAGCCTGGATATGACCCTGAATAACCACTTCTAACTTTGAAGTTAGCCCTGCTTTGAGCAGAGGGCTTACTAGGTTATTTCCAGAGGTCCATTCCAGCCTAATTTTTTCTATGACTTGAGGAATTACTATGGTCTGGAAAGGAGGCATCCAAGCATATCCAAAAATGGGAGAAAGGAAAAAGGGCTGAAAGCACTAATCACCACAAAGGAGTGGAAACTCAGAGTAGGGATAGCAACTTACCTGCTAAATAGCAGAGATTATGTCATCTCTGTAAGAACTTGAAGGAGGAGGAGATTCTATTGTATGGTTCAAGAATGGCCCAAGAATTTTAGAAAATATGGACACAGTTTACCTTGAAATAAAACTAAACATTCCATGGGGAATTACCTCTACAGAATGTGCTGCATGAGCTGGGGATGTTGTGCTAGTGTTGTACATGGCAACATTTATGAAAACACAACAATAGACTGTCAACTGTCTTGTAAACATTTTTCCTTCCATATCTTGGATCTTGCTTCTTCATCCTTCATATAGAATCATTATGGTTGGAAGAGACCTCAAAGATCATCAAGTCCAACCATATACCCAATGCCACCATGCCTGCTAAACCCACTAAACAATGTCTTGAAGCGCCACATCTAAACGTTTTTTGAACATCTCCAGGGATGATGACTCTACCACCTCCTTGGGGAACCCGTTCCAGTGCCTAACGACTCCTACAGTGAAGAAGTTCTTCCTAATATCCAACATGAACCTCCCCTGGCACAACTTGAGACCATTTCCTCTTGTTCTATCACTAATTACCGTGGAGAAGAATATGTATGACGTGCTGAGCTACTGAGACCAGATAGTGAGGTTTAGAAGTTTTTGTTTAAGGCAAAAAATGTCAAACTGTCAAAGGGAAATGCATTGGCTCCTCATTTGTGCAATCACGATAATACTCTCTCACCAAACAGCAGTAGTTTGAAGGTCAGTTAGTTGTCAGTGAAGCACTTATACTGCAGTAGTGAGCACTGATGAAAGCCATATAAAGAAATGAATAAATATGTCTGCCATGCAAGGTTTGATGTATCTACAATAAATGAAATGCACTAAATACCAATGATAAAGTATTGAATCACTTTTCATTCAGTGGGCACTATTCATCCTTAAAAACCCAGTGAAGAAGGATTCCAATGGAAAAAGAAGTGCGAGGACAAGTAACTAAACATTGCAGTACCTATCCCCAAGAAGGCTAAATAAAGGTTACCCAAGTGGTTTCTAACTTCAGAGTTAGCTTTGTAATCTGGAGAGTCTTTAATCATCTGACTTAATTACATGAATTTAGTTTTATTAATGTAACTCCAGGAGACTGTATGTGAGATAAGGGCACCAGTGATTTACAAACACAGGAATGTACCACATATTTTTGTTTAAAAAATCTTTTAACATCATTGAATGCTGAGTTTTGACTAAAAATTTAAAGGTGGAAAGTGAAAACAATGCAGAAATTTAAGAGCCTTAGTCTGCAAATAAAAATTTCAGGAAGCTAAAGCTGATATACTTATGATAGTATTGAGAGCTGATATTAAAGGGATCTTAATGCTGCTGAATAGTTAAAGCTCATCAGTCTTAAAGAAGATGGCAGTATGACAGCCAGACTGTTAGTTAATACTAGTCCATGAAAACTCTCATTTTCTCTGTTGATCATTAGCATTAGCCTGATAAAAGAGGTACACCTCTGTTCTTCATCCTCTGCTTCCTTTTAAGGCATTTTTTTAAGAGTAGATTGCACACACTACAAGAGAGATGAAGTAGTGCTAGGGCATGAGTTAGCTCCTGTAACTGGAAGTACTGCCATGCTGTCAGTGAGCCTGAAGCACGTGAGCAGCAAATTTTTCTGTGACAGGAGCTAATACAAGATATGATCTGCTATTCAAAGTAGTTAGAATATAGGATACTGTAAAATAGCAAAGATACTTGTTTACCATACTTAAAACACCTCTAGCATTACTCATAGGTTTTCATACCTGTTTAATGTGGACATAACATAAAGAGAGGAATATCATACAGGTGAAATCCTGTTTGGTACACTGACTTCCTCAAATTCTACTGAGTACCAGAGCAATGTGATTATCTAAGATTGAACTTGTAGTTAATAGTAAAAAAAAGAGGGATAGACTTTTAGAGAGGGAGGAAACCACTTCAGGTATTCACACATTCATTTAAGAGAGAGATCTAGTGGAAAACCATCTTTCATCTTTCTCCTTCTTGTTTAACTTGTACACTGTTATTCCTGAGCAGTTTCCTCCTTCTTAATTCTGTTTGATGTTTCAGCAAGGTATTATCTGGAATCCCTGGGTATGGTCAGAGCATGAGGGTGGAAAGAGTAAGAAGATGGCTTTAGTGTTCTTAAGAGTTGGTGATTTTGCTTTTTCTTATAATTTTATTAAAGCAGCATTTCATAAACTATTTTCCATAGTATCCTCATCCTAAGTGAACTTAACTCTTTAGGCAAACATAGCAAGTAAGAAGCACTGCCACACAGACAGGAGGAATGTAGTACTTCTCAAAGTACTGTACAAACTAACTTGTGCGACGCAGCTTTTCCCAAATGGCAGAAACTGAAAATCTATCTACCATGTGCAGGCAGGTAGTATTAGGATTTTCTGTAGCTAGGAGATATACCCTTAAAGCATGGTCTGTGTGCATGATGCAAATTCCTGTCCGCCTGAAACAGGGTCCTTATCCCATCTGCTTACAGATCTTGTTTTGCCATCCTGCTTAGAGCCAGTCTGGTTGGCTAATAATAGAACACCCTCTCTTTTGCGTTTTTCTTCCCATAATTTGTGCTGCTCTTGGGCAGAACTCTCTTTTTCAGGGATTAGGAAACAGTGTATAGTGGGCATTTCCATAAACAAGTCGTGACAGCTTAAACGACTAGCCTGAGTTCATACATTGACACCAGTGGCTATGCAGACTGGAATCAGAGCATCTGTCCTTCTATGCTTGGAAGTAGAATGGTAAAATACAATAAAAAATGACACAAAGTTAATCTCCTCGGTGTCTAATGAGGAGACTGGGCTGATCTCAGGTGCTCCCAGCACTGAGGCTGTGTGTGGTGGCCTCAGAAACTGTAATCCAGGGAAGCTAGATGCCAGCAACCCTTTCAGCTTTTTCTGGCCAGCAGACATGAGGGACAGGGATGTGCCTGTTGCAGCGATGCTGCTCCAAGCCCTGCCGGCTCGCTGTGGTGCTGGCAGGGCCAGAAGCAGTGTTGCCAGACTGATGTAGCGCCAAACACAGAAGACTGCATCCTTGCTCTCTGCTTGCTGCCTCGGGCTGCCTCAGGGCTGCTCTCGGACAGGCACATGTTTGCTGTCTCTGAAGCCTGGCACAAACGTAATGGCTTGTCCCTCCACTGTGCAGGCATACTCTTAGATTTTTGTAATGTAATTTTTCCTTTTGAGAGTCACAGGCATGAAAGCTCTGTGAGCGTGGATTTGAAGAGTGGGCTTGACTCACTGACACCCAGGTGCTGGTTGAGCACAAGTTGTGCTGTGGTAATAGAAGTGGAATGGCAAAAAGAGTTCATTCCCATGGTGTGGGCAATTAGAACAATGTGAGTAGGCTCATCCTGGTGTGGGTGAGAGGAAGAAACTGTATACGGATGGATAAAAAGCATATCTGTGCTGTTACCACATCAGTTATTGCACCGAATACTTTTTCCAGTTAGCAAAAGGAGGATACCCTTAGTAGACGTGGTGATACTGATTTTAAAACTACATAAACGAACCCTGTGACCCACTGGACATCATGCTTCTTATATTAAAGCCTTGATTAATACTTGAAAACTGTTGATTCATGTGAAGTCTTTTTTTGTACTGTCAATGTAGTGAAGAGTGACCATAGTGAAAAGGAGACTAGAGTCTAATGCAAAGAATTACAGTGTGCTTATATAATTAATGTCCCCTTGCATTAATCTATTAGTGAAAAGGAGTCTAGAGATGGTAGGTATAAATGTAATCCATGTTTGTTTCAAAGTGTTTTAACTCTGCTGGAATAGTATGTTTGGTCCCAATGGTAAATGAGAACATGGCCATCTGTTTTGTTAGTCCTGTGACTAACAAACTGCACAAGAACTACACACTTTTCTGAAGTTTTATGTTTAATCTTGGAGACTTCATAAACTCATACCAATTTTGCAGGTTTTTGCTGATATCTGGCACTCCACAATTGCAGAGATGTTAGGTATAACAAAAGTAGCTCCCTATGTGCCTGACAGTTTCCTACTAAAAAGCAGTATTTTAAATAAAAAGGAAATCCAATAGTTGAAGCAGAATGTAGTGGCAGAGCAATTAAGTAACAGGGCTGAGGTAATCTCACAAAACCAGACAGTAGAAACTTAAAGCTGAAACCTCATTTTTAACTTTTCTTTTTGACCACGTACCAAGGAGAACCTAAAGCATAGTCTGATTTTCCCCTAAGGCATGATATTAATTCCATCATGTTTGTTTGCATGTATCTCTGCATGTGTGCGTGTATTTTGCATCTTTTAATTGTTTTTGATGGGAAGCCCAGACAATGCTTGTTAGCCTAAGGGAGGAGAATGGAAAACACTGGTGAACAGATTGTTAAGATTAAATTAGGAATATAGGCACCAGAAGGAGAAGAGTTAAGAGGAAAACGCAAAGAATATATGCTCATGAAACATGGGTATTGCTACTGCTACTTCTACAAGAGAAAAAAGGATGCATGAGAGAAGTGGCAGAAAAGAAAGAAAACCCTGAGCTTTTGGGGAACTCTGAGCTTGAGGATAACAGACAGCTATTATTTTTGAAATTTTTTTCTCAGCTTTAAGTTTTCCTGCAAAGCAGACTTTTTCAGTTTTCTCAGATGTACTTACTTACCTCTGCAGGTCTTTCATCGGAGGTTGATGAGATGCCCAGTAGGTGGCATCCTTTTAACACAGTGCTAATCCGCTGCTTTTTTTCTTGAAAGCATTTTTCTGCAGAATTTAAATTGATTATCACAGAGTGAGCACATGCAGAAGTTATACTGTTGCAATGACTTTAAGCCAAAGCTCTCAAACTTGGAATCCCCAAACTTCAAAAAAATCTGTATTTGAGAATGTAAATGGAAGAGAGGGAGAATGCATTTTTGGTCCTTGGTCCAGAGCAAGTTTCTGAGGGAGGTGACAACAAGCTATGGTTTCACAGCACCTAGTGAAACCACTTCCGTGGTTTCTAACTTAAGGACTCTGGTCTAACTTAAGGACACATTTTTGGAACGCGGTGATTAGGACATCACGTTTACATTAGAGCAATTTACCATAAAGGCTGTGACATCTTACTGTCTGCATTTAATTTACCCCTGTTACATCTTGTTCATTTTTGAAATGTGTTCATTTTCTTCTTCCTAAGAAATAATCCTGATGATAGCTGGGGAGGTGGGTGTTATTACAAACCCATCTCTGCTTATGTGTTCTACATATGAATGATGTCATTGGATGTATTTTAAATTGGTACGTGCTTCAAGCCATTACTGTTTATACAGGACATCAGTATCAGGTACCAACTGTCTATTCAGTTAAACCAGTGCCCCATCTGAAAACACATAGATAATTCACAGGCTGACTGCAGGTGGAAAACAAATATGCTTAAAGTGTTTGGGAAAGATACTGAGCAGCCAGGGATGTCTTGAGAAAGCGTTTCCAGACATCTGTTCTTCATATTGAACAACCACCTCCTGATATGCCTGCAGGTTCACCTTCCTTGGAGGAGAAAAGTGGCAGAAGTTCATTGTGGCTGGAAGCAACCCAAAAAAATCACAGCCACTGTCTAATAATACAGGGTCTGAAATAAACATACTTGATAGCTGAGCAAGTCTCACTAGTTCTAAAGCCCTCTTTGCACAGAATAGGATTGACAGATCTGCATCAAATGGAATGTAGACTGTGATTTTTTGAAGCATTTTCCCCAAATTGACTACTCTGGAGTTTGTGAGTTACTGTGGGGATAGAGATGCCATGCTGTCCTTTGCTTATCTGCAATGGATCAAATCATATCTCTAAGTCCTAGTACTGTAACAAGTCAATTATCCAGTTAATTTGTATCAGATTGTCAGGTCATGCTGAGAACTAAAGTTTAAAAAAGTGAGGTTGAAATACTGACCTATTTTCATTCCTTCTGTTATTTAAGTGAAAATTTATTCTAACTGTATATTTCATCCCAAATTGTGTTGAGGATGTTATTTCAAGGGGCATTTTGATATTCTCTATACATGCTTGTCAGTGTTGTGCTTCTTACATGTAGACCAGTCAAAGAGTCCACCTCTATAACTTCTTCCATCCTTGTCTGCTCTGCCTGGGACAATCTGCCTTTACAGAGACAAAACTCCCCAAAAGATGGTGAATTATTGCTGGTAAATATTTAAAGTAAAAGAATATTTCCAGGGCTAGGAAGATACCTTTTACAGCAAGAATATGGGGAAACTTTTCCTGGTGGAAGTGTCGAAAAGTGGTACCACATTAAATGAATGTGTCTGAGGATTACAAGGATAATCTTCTAAGCAAGTGTGAACTGTAAAGTCATCTTCCTGAGTCTGCAGGTGGACCACCTCAGTTTATCTGCTGCCAACTGTAACTTTCCCAGGTTGTACCAGACTGAAATTCATATGATAGCTTCATACCCACCCTTCAGAGGGTGAGTGGCAGTGTATGAATCACATCAATTTATAAAACTGCTACTGCTGTTTGGAAAAAGCTCAGAGGAGCTGTATTACTAGGGTCAGAGGAAAGACCCCAATAAACAAAGTTTCAGATTGGATAGACTCATAAAGGCAACCAAAATAAGCAGGATGCTGGAGGAAAGTGAAAGAGCAAAATTCCTTCTCCCTTTGAGCTTACAGCAGGGGTGGGGTTTCAATATTTGAGATAGACATTGGGGAGAGAGAGATAATAATGCAAAAACACCCCGAGGCAGCACTCTCTTAGATGTCACAGCGTACACTGTCACAGCAGACAGACGTTATTTGTCTCAGCACGTGCTTGCTGGTGCTCTGAAGTTGCTTTAATGACTCATCTTCATTGTTGATGTTAAAGCAGTAGGTGTCTGGTAACAACGGCTGTCTGTAATCATAACTCAAGCTCTGCCGCAATTGCTTAACAAATCAGCAGCCTAGTCAGTGCATCTGTCACAGGTTAATGTGCAGGCACGGAGAGCTGTGCTCACACAGGAACCCTCAGGGATGTTTCAAGTCTCTGTGTGCTGGAGCTTGCTCTTAAATTTAGCTGAGAGGTGTGCGGAACTAAACACTGCCAAGCAGGTACCTGAGAAGGGCCATGTAGGGACGTTTCTTTCCAATAAAAGGTACCCTTTATTGCTGTGCCTATAAGTGGTCTGTAGGACTGGCACCCCACGCATTTAGGCAAGCTCAGATCCAGTCTGAACAGTTTTTGAAGGACCTCAGTGCATTATTAATTATGTCAAATTCTATAGGAAACCTTCATCCCTGTGTATTATTACAGTCTCTTTAAATCATATTATTGTCAATCACAGAGTAGTTGGAGTCTACTCTTCAGAGCTCTTTAAACACCAGACCAAAACTCTGTTCTCATCCCAGAAGATTTACCAGCTAAGCCAAGAGAAAGATATAGTCAATGTTGATAGAAATGGAGCTGGTTAGGACGACAGGCTGTAGTTAATAGCGACCTATTCTGTAATACTCCAAGTTTATTTGGAGTGCTTCTTTCTTGCCAGATGTTTCAGAAAATGTGACAAAGTTTAACTATATAGTTACAGAGTTAATTAAGACATTATAGCAGGCGCTGAGTGAAATTAGGAACTGTAATCAGGAAGGAAAAGATTTTTATAGATCAACTTTGAAAACAGAAGTGTAGTAAAGCCAAGGGACAAGAGAAGAGGAAAAGACGCAAGTAGGCTTTTGACACAGCATCCGCCAATATGAATAAAGAAGACATGGCAGAGATCTAGTTAATAGATACTAGCAAACATGAGTTCCAAAGAAATCCTAATATTAAAAGAGAAAATACAGAAGAGATCCTGAATATAGACCGGAGCAAGTACATGGAAAGTTTGAAGCAAGAAAAGTAATTTTTAAAAGGATCCACAAAAGAATTATAAGCCGATGACGTTAAGGGAGGATGGGTGAATAGGTCGGGTCTTTACGATGTGTCACAGCAAAAAGTCTCTCTGGACAGCTGAATTCTGGAAAATGAGTCTTGGAAGGGGTTGCAGTAAATGGCTGCACTAGATAAACCAACAGAAAAAGAGAACTGTGTAGGCAATAGTGACTTTTGTATCTGCAGTCCAATAATTTTTTTCTCACTTAATGATTTTTCCTTTTACCCTTTCTGTTTGATGGTAACATTTCTTTAGAAACACATCTGTATTTGGTGATCCCCTGCATAGGTTTGTGGTTGGATTGCTGGACTGGTGTTTGGTTACACAGTAGCTTACTGGTTTTGTTTCTATTTTGCTTGTTTGTAAATGTTCCCTAGATTTGTCTTCTGGTTTATATCCCTTAAAATACAAACCTTGTAAAAGAAAGCAAACTTCATGAGTGTAGTAGCATCTGCTTTATAATCACTATTTGGTGCAATATTTTGCTTTTGAACCTAGTAACTTGAAGCACCTTTGTCTTGTTACGGAAAATGGTGTGATCTTGGCTCAGAGAGGAGAGCTATTGATGGTGCAGTTGCAAAGCAATGCATGGTTTGAAGAGGCAAATACTTACTTGAGCTAATGCACGTTTGTTTTCATAATGTGAAGCAGTCTGGGCATTTAATAATTACTACTAGCTAGACCGAATTAGGTATGTCATGATCTCGGTTTTAGACGTCCTTTATGTGGTTCCTGCTTACATACCTGACCTGATACTTGGGCACGTGCTCAGGATCTAGTAGGCCTTCAGCTGAAATCACCACTAAGACCAACACAATTACAGCAGGTTAGGCAAGTCCTTAATAACTCCCTACCATACCCAGAGTGGATAATTCTGAGAAGAAATCCTTGATCTCATTGTTGATTTATTGATCAGGAATTACACAACATCTAAGTTAACAGAAGAACTGAGCAGTTCAGATTGCAACCTCCCATACTTTGTGCCATGTTTATCTATTAATTACATTTTCTGCAACTATCTGTGCCTACCAGATTGGCAACACATATGCAAAACCCACTTAAAACTATTTTACCACAAACAGACAGAGGTAATGAGCTCATTTCTGTGGAGATATTTCAATATTGTTATTGTTGCCTGCCTACCAACTGATTTGTAAAAATGTTTGTCCAAATTTAATAACTTCTCATTTATCAAGAAAGATTGAAAAAATAATAGCATAAAAACCACATACCAGGTAATTGATTCACAAATAAGCTTAACTTTCTGTGAGATAATTTATCTGACCTTAATTCAGAAGATAAATTGATTAAATCAGTGCTAGTAGGTAGCACGTGCAAGGGAGAGAAATATCAACTGTAAGACCAATAATTTTCTGTCTTGTGTGTTGCAATATCTCATCAATGCAAATCCGTTAATCCTTCTGAAGGCGATCCTGCTCACATTTGATAAAGTAATGCAAAATACCTTTGCTTTGAATATGATGATCTGCCTGAAAACAATAAGAAATTGTTGTTTTCTTATTTCTTAAGAAATAAGAAAACAACAAGAATACCAACTATAAATCTATTCCTATTTGAAGTTTGTGTGAACTTTCATTGTTTCTGAGGGTAAAGATATGCATCAGAAAATTTCTTTGGAAAATTAGAGTGGGAGTCAAGCTCTAGATGCTCAAAAGAGAAGGCTTGAAACATAGAGATCCAAATGCATTAAATGATATGTATATACTCTTCAGTTTTCCTTTGGGCACTGTAGTGCTCCATGTTTCTTCAGCCTTTCACCTTTTTACAAGCAGAATTACCTCTGCCATTAATGAAGGTTATGTCTCAGGTCAAGCTCGAGAAGGTAAAGTGCTGAGCTGATTTGACACCTGATGTGTCAGACAGTGATTTCATCAGATTTCATGGGTTTGTTGGCCTCAGGATTGTTAAAATCATTCTGGAAAGTCAGCAAAGAATGCAAGAGTGTAATGGGTAGTTCTTTAGATGGTAGTCTTTATCCAGAATCAATACTGAACCAGTACTGCAGGGATGTTTGATGAGTAAACACAGAGAGCAGTCAAAAATGAGATTCTGATTATTAGTCAATGGTAATTAAGGGCACTACTTAGTTTTTCTGTTAGTTTATTTCTTTATGAGATTATTGGTGGTAACTAGGCTGTCTAAAAATAATTCTCAGCAAGGGAACACCCAACAAAAACTTACAAAATGTTTCATTTCTCCCCTGACATCCTCTGATCCAGTCAATAGAAGGCAGGAAGTTTTTGATACTTTCTCAGAAAAGATTTTCTGAAAAATTATAGAATCTGTCTCTTGTAATTACATTGTACTTCTATATGTTCTTTCTCCATACAGTGTCAGTAAAATGTGAATTGCAGTCTTTCTCTGCTGTCCTAGATCCTGGTCTAGTGAAATACTTCATGTATTTGACTGCTCCCAGTTGAAGCATGCACAAAAAATATTTGCAAGAGTGGTCCTTAAATTACGATGTGATACTGCTGTGAAGTGTTAAAAGACTACCCTGATGCATCTCAGAAACAGTAGATAGAAATTAAGATGATTTGGTATTTAAAGGTGTAATTTATAAAATACCTTATAACCCTTTGAAATTAAAAGTGCCATACAGCTGGTATGAAATCTCACACAAAATGACTGAGGAAGAAACTTTCTCTATGTAACTGCCATAATGCTTGCTGTATTTTGTCATGTGTGTTCATAATACAGTGCTAGTTTCAATATAACAGAATTAGAATATCAATTGCCTGTTTTTATTAGAGCACATTAAAGTGTGTAACCAAAGTGAAATTGATTGCATTGAATTGCAAATTTCAAATGGGGAAAAGCAGTTGAAAATAAAATTAGGATCACTAGAGAGAAGTTAATATGCTCTTTAGCTTTACTGTGCAGTAATACAAGCTTGAAATATGACTGCATATTCTGCTAAAATTGAGTTATATGGTTAGCTTTCTGTACTCAGCTTTACACAGTCTTTAGGTTGTTTCCTGAAACTTCTCTGGGTTTTATTGTCACCAGAATTAGCGCATACATGTCTGCCAGAAGACAGAAACAGTTCATATCCCTAATCTCTGGTTTTAGTTTAGTTGCATGGGTGCTAAATCACACAAAGTTTGCCAATGAACTTTACTCTATTACTAGTATAAAAATAAATAAGTATAAGGAGGCAGCACATTCTATTTTAATCTGATGTGCTGCTCAGAGATCTGCAAAACACAACACTGCGTGTCCTTATGAGTAAATGGCTGCAGCTCAGCTGTATGAAGTGCTTTGCGCTCCCATGGTGTTGAAGGTATCCCAGCCAACTGGGGAACCAAGTCTGCTTATATGATGGAAAGACAAATCTCACTGAACTTAGTGTTGGGCTTGATGTAGACTTTTCTCCAGGGTATGGAAAGGGAGTGTTGGCTGGCACTGACCTGTACTAGAAGGAAAATGAGTAGTTTCAAAATAGTACAAGCAGAATGACTTTTCTGTTGTGCTCATTTCTAGCAGTCAGCAAGTAGTTTTGAACTTACACTGGGAAGGTTACTGAATGGCAGAAAAACATGGATACTAAATGTCAACATTTTTAGGGCTTGGAACTAAAGATCTTGCCAATTTCAAAGTTTTCTAAATGTTTGAAATAAATAAAGCAATAGAAACACCAAAGAAACAGAAACAATCCTTCCTGGCCAATTGTTTTATGATGCTTTGGCTTTTTGTAGTTCTCAACTTGGCATCAGGAGTCATCTACAAAGACATCTATTGAACAGTGTAGGTAGCTTGGCTGGTTAGGAGTAATTTACATGTTGTATATTGCTATAGGATTGCATTGTTGTATATTGCTATATGACATTGCAAAAGTCATTGCATATGCTTACAACTGGTTTTGTGTTTGCTAATTGAGGCCTATAGCTCACTGTTTCTCAAACTCAAGCCATGTGTTGTCTGTGAGACTATAGAGGTAATGTGTGAAACAGTGGCAGTTTTAAAAAAAAAAAAACACACCAACCCTATACCAGAGTCGCACACATGTAAAGGACACCAACTGGGGAAAACGCATGAACATGCAAAATTTCAGCTGTTTTTCACAGGAGAAGTGAAAAGTATTTTTTTCATGATGACCTACAGGTATTTTTTCAAAAGAGTAAGATCATCCTTTGTTCAACATAGACTGAGAAATGCCACTATAAACCTCATGACACCAGAAAAAAAGAAAAAGAATCTTCATTGTTTCTCAGGTTAAGTGGAAAGGAGCTTAGAGTTTGGAGACTTAAAAAATTATCATAAAGATGACGGAACACTGCAAATATTAGACATGTTTTTTATTGAAAACGGTTGTGAACAGATTCTTTTTATTCTCCTTAGAAAATAATTAAGTGCATGACTGCTGTAATGTTTTCTTGTTTCCTGCATCAAAAAGTACTTTTTGAGTTTCATGTTAGTAAAACTTGTAGAAATTATAATTAGCCTCTTGAAGTCAGCCTTTTTGAAATCTTCTGTCAGTATGAGTTTGAAGCTCTCTGCTTACATAAAAGGGGTTAAATTTTCTTATCTACCAGAGGAAACTGTTCTGTCTCTTGTTATAAAGGTGTCCTCAAATTGGTGTGGCTGTAAAGTCTTGAACCCTAGTGATCCTTTGCTGGCCAAGAGAGCAAACCAGTTCAGGTCTTGCACCAAATCATCCTGACTAGGGACTCTGGTGCAACTCTAACACAACTGGCTTTCTTTTGATTTAGAAAATACTTTATTACTCAGAAATGAAGGGATGTGTGTGAATTGGTTGGCTTCCATATGACCGAATGATCCCTCATGTGATTGTCTGTCTGTGTAACACAGTACTTCTTTCCGGTCTGTCATGCCTGCCTATATGTTATATTCATGTGTATGCCTATATGAATAGTTCCTCTTCATTTCATGGACTCCTAATCTCCCTGTGTAGCTTATATTTTCTTGATTCCAGTCTCTCTCTTCTGGTCTCTCTTCCCTTTATTCTCTTGTTTGTTAGCTCCATTGTAAAGCATTGTATTGCATCTGTACTGCATTATACTCTTCTGGTATAAATCATGACAAACCCACAATATTTCTTGTTTGCTGCAATATAATTACAGAACAAATTCACACTGACCTCTTAGGATCAGTTTTAATATACAAAATAACAAAAATATACTTCGAACATTTCAGTGACTTTTGTAACTTGTGCCCTTACACTTGCAAGGACATAACTCTGATGATAATTCTTACCACAAAAAAAAAAAGAAAAGAAAAATCTTAGAGAATAATGGTGCTGTGGTGACTGTTGTCACATCTGGATTTTGAGTGAACTCTTTTCTGGAAATGTTACTACAAAGTTAATTCATTAATCGTGTTTCTGTACTACTTAAATATGACATAATTGGCCTTGAAAAATATGATTTTGTTATTTATGCAAGCTGGGAAATGGGAGCTTGATCATATCCCAGCTTAGAATCAGTAAAATTAGAATGAAAACATTTCATATTATTGATAACTTCCTTTTGACTGTGTATCAAAACTCAGTCTTAAAACAATTTATTAACTTCCTAATGGATGAATATTATGTGATAGAATAATTAAGAGATAAGTAGTTTAGGATTTCAGATCAGGACTATGTAAGCATGTTTACTGTTGGGATAGAATATTGGCTATTAGTGTAATGGCTATATAGAAAAAATTACTGTGGGGTTTTTGCCCAATATTGATGACTTACAGAGGAGCAGTGGTCTAGGCTAAGCTGTTCTGTACACAACTGTCTGAAGAAGCAATCATCATATTTAGGTTTATAGTTATACTTGCTGTTAGTTTGACTGAATTCTTCATTTTCAGTGTGATAATAAGAACTATTTTTCCCTCTCACCAAAATTACAGGTTAAATTTATTTTGATTATGATAGAGATTTCTCTGTAGTAGCATTTACATTCAGATTGGACTGGGTGATTTATTACAAACTACTTTTTTGAAATGGCAATAGTTTCCTAAAATCCCATTGTAGGGAGGAACTGATGAAAAGAAAAATATAAAAAACAAGAAGGCAAAATTAATAGATGCAGAATATCTAATGCAGCCTGATTTTAAGAAGGTTCTCTAGGGAATGGGTTACAAAATCTTTGACGTCTTGCACTGTGTATAATATTATTGGAGTAAAACGAGGCCCTGTGGCTCAGATTTCTCTAATGAGTGTTACTAGTGTAAAGCTTGTGTCCGACATCATTGTCATGGTTTTTATTATGGGATTATATATACTGGTCTGACAAGAGTACTAAAAGAGTCTGCAGGCATCGCAAAAGATTTGCATTGTACATAGTGATATCAGTGAAATGAACATATCTTAATAATAAAAAATACAACTTACTGATTTTATCAAGGTGAAAGATTTTTCTTTCCATCTTCTTATATATGGATCATGGACAGCACAGACAAAAAGACTTCTGTGTGGGTTCATGCTTGTGTCCTTGTAAAACTGCATAGGAAAAAATGGCTGATGAATTACATATGTCATAGGGTCCAATAAGAGCCTAAAAGTTGTCATTAATGACTAGCTAAATGTGCGCAGTTGGTTGATTTGTCTTCCATATGACCTCCTTGTGCTTACATAGACAAAAGTGAATATGCTGGATGCCAGCATATCTGATTGGGATTAAGAGTAACATGATTTTGATTGTCCTCTTGAGTTGCTTTATCACTTTACACAAATCATTTCATTACATCAAGGCTGTCAGTTATTTCTTGTGGTGAAAGGAGACTTGTGACCATGTACTCAATAGACTGTTGGAAGTTCTGTGAGTAAAATTTCATCACCTTTGTTCATTCTGATGCCTCCTTGTCTTTCCTCCTAATGATCTGTGCATTATAGGGGAAAATTTTGCAGAAGTTTCTGTACTAATTATAGGTGATGCAATTTAATATTGATATTGATGTTATCAAAAGAGAAAAATCACTTGCGCCAGAAACATGAAATGTATCATTGGCTTTTCTGAAGTGTCATAGGTGTAATAGAAATCATAATTTTAAACAATCTACAGTGTCATGATAGAATCAGTAATTTTGGGAAGTCTTAATTTCCTTTTGTGGTTTCATCAGAGAGATAAGAAAAATGGGGTCAGAAAGTTGTTCAACAATCACTTTCTATAGTGAAAATTTTGTTAATTTAGAATATCACCAGGAGTTTATAAGGAACAAAAAGTTCAAAAGGATCCTGAATAAGAAATGTCAATATTAGACAGATGCAAAGCATTTTGATATTCCCAAATAAAATTTTTCAATGATTTGTTGAATGATATTACCTCATAGAGGAAAATATGGACAGGAGGAATGTGAATTCAGCTCACATGAGACTACAACAGCTCAGGTAGCTACAGAAAATTGTCAAAGGAATCAGACAAAAATATGTCATCTTAGTTTAACAGCAGAAATATGATACTTCTTTTTCCCCATGTGTCCTTGCAAAAAAAGTATTTTCCTAATGGAATCATGATATTTCCCAATGGAAAATCAAAACACTTCAGTGAAATCAGTGAAATAATGATTTTCACTTGGAAAAAACAAAGATAAAGTCATGACCCACTGTCATTCTAATGTGCATCTAGTAATTTGTGGGTAATTGCCCTTAGAGGGCAGAAAAATCTTGAAAGACTGAAATTAAGGCTCCTAGTCAACATGCCGTACTTAAACGAGGCTCTCATTTGGCTCATCCTCATTAGTAAGTCACCCAGATTATACATACTGCAGTCCAGTGGCTTTCTGATATGATAAAAAGATTGCATGCTTGATCTGTAATTGTATAGTTCTGACAACTAAATAACTCGGAGCTTTTAAGGCTTTTTAAGTGTGGATACATCTCATACTACGTTCCTGATCACTGCAATATTGTCATACTTCAAAACTGTTGGAACAGCCTCTGGCACACTCTTGTCCTCAGCCAATTTAGAGCTCTCCCAAGTATTGCTGGGTACAGCTTGGGATCTAGCATAGGCCAGGGACATGCACAATAGGTAGCTGGGATGTGGATACTCTGTTTTCAAAGAGAAGACAGTTTAATAGTATGTTTGCTGGTTATTGCATTCCTTAGTGTCAGGGAACTGTTTTGGACATGTTCAGATTAGTAGTATAAATGTAATCTCAGTGTCTTGAATGTGCTAAATTTTGCTTTGTGCTCATTTGGAAGTTTTATTAATAATTTTCTATTTCTGTAGGCTGTACCTGAGAAAAGAACAATTGTAGTATTGTTTTACAATGTGTATATGTAAATCCATCTTTCTAACTGCATCTCGCTAATATTAATCCAACCTCAGTCTTAAACACCCCATGAGGTACAACAGTCTACAATTCTAAATCAAGGACTGCACTGATAGGATTTTTGTCATTAATTTATGAAAGGCAGATTTTTTCATGCTGGAATAAATCGTACCCTGGAGTCCTGCACAGAAAATCCATTGCCTTTAGTGGAAGTCTATTTCACTGCTAAGGCAACAATAATGAGGAGGATCCATTTCTCTTCTCTATATCCACATAGATATCTGCCTTCAGGGAAAATGAGATCATGATAAGACAGAGAGGGTAAAAGTTAGAGAGATTGTGCAAGAGATCTGCCTGCCACTGCAGTTTCTCCTATTTTATATTCTCAGTAGGAATGACCTGTGAATGCCAGAGACCTGGGAATTTGTGGTTTTTCGCTGGATCAAAAATGTTTCTCTGCAAACATTTATGTTAAATAAACTTTCAGTTAGATGCATTGGATCGCTTGACCCAGCAGTGGTGGACCAGGGCTCCCAATTGCTGAGGCCCTAAGAAAGCTGCATGCCCCAGGGCTCCACACCTTTCTCCTCTAGAGCTGAGAGCCAAAAGGCTTGACAGGCCCCATTTCCGTAGTCTGGAGCCTGAAAGCCCTGGGCACATTTGTGGGAATCGGGGTTTTGGGGCCAGCTGCTGTGCAATGGGGCTGGGGTGTAGCTGCTGGGGCAGGAGTGGGGAGGCAGAGCTGTGGGCTGGCAAACCAGGCTGGCTGTGCGGGGCACAGGGCTGGGGAGCCCCTGCAGCTGCTGGGGGAACCGAGGTGGGTGATTAGCAAGCGTGAAAGAACCAAGAATGTCGATTTCACCAAGCAGCTGCTGGGGGCAGTGAGGTTATTTCCTGGAGGAAGTTTCATGTGCTGGGATTGTCGGAATGAAATATTCTCTCAGTTTCGATTTCATGGGAAACTGGAGAAAAACATTTTTGGCCTGATTCAGAGTAAAACCAAATAACCCTCCCTGCTTCCCCCAAAACCTTTTTCACAAATCAGAAAGCCTACTGCTCAGCCAGTTTCACTCGACAAACACACCAGGGTCTTCTGGGAGAATTTGCTTTATTCATGCTTGGGCTGAGATCTGATTTTGCAGGCCAATGCAAGGTTGAAAATGGAAATCTGATCTTAGACAACTTATCCATTGTAATATTGACCTTCTAAATCAGCTGGTAGTTTCTACATTTGATCAGCTCTTTCATCCTCACATAGGTTATTAAAACTCTGCTCAGAAGCTAATGCAGAAGTGCTGATCAGAATTCATCCCAATGCTCTTCAGAAAACCAAATTAACATTTGGATTAGAGAGCCTGATACCTATTCCCTGAATGTCTGGAATATTAAAACACAACTCACACTGTAGACGTTAAATGTCAGTACTCAGAATAATATCTAAATAACATGAAACCCAAGCAAAGATAATGGAGGCCTACTTTCATATTGTGACAGAAAGCACAATAAAGTTTTTAGGGAGAAACTGTAGGTGTGGAACAAGCTTCCTTAATCTATATGGCATCTAAGTAGGACCATCTTCAGAGTTTCTTAAACACCTTTCTGGCAAGGGTGTTTGCAGAGCTCACCCTGTGCCAGGTGGTAATTTTTTACACTGTTTACTACTCAGGATGCATTTTTAAACTTGTGTTTGTATTCTTGGCCTTCACCATCCCTGGTTCAATGCCTGATGTCTTGGCCAAGAAAACAACCGTTCCTGTCAGTAGGGGCTTGATTGGGATTCATCAGTGTGCCATAGATTGATGGGACAAGGCGTTTTTTTAATGGGAGGATGTGTCACCATCTGCTGAGTTTGTGGTCTAGTTCACAGATAGTGTGAATCATTACAGTCCCCTGTAGTAGATTTTGCATCTAGTTTCTGAGGTTTCAGCTCAGTCCCGTGTTATAGCCAGGACAGTATTGTCGCACTTGCAAGGCAAGCAGCTCTGGGCAAGTGGCATTTACCAGTTGCAGTGGACTGCATGATTTTACATTAGCGTGGAGAAACCAGCCAGCAAAGTCCTGTTGCTGTCAGGAACTGGATGGTAAATAAAGTTCAGCTGAGTGAATCTTCAGCTGCACTGAGATAGCAAGCTCACCATTGGAGTTCCTAATTCATTCTGAGTAAGTCTTGGGAGATCTCAACAAACGTAGGAAAGGTGAACTCTCATGTCCTCAGTGCTGCAGTTCACTCTGCCTGTACTCTCTGGTGACATGGTTGGAGGCTGGGGAGCTGTGGTTAATGTAGGCATGCCAGGTTGAGCTTACAGAACTTACTTGTGGTTTTCCTAGACCCCTGAGTACTTACTGAGCAGTGTCCCTTTGTGCAAGTGCCGCTGGCTTCAGTCAGAAGATGATGCTACTAATTTAACATGGAAAACTAGTAAAATCTGGCTTGAAGTGGTTACTTTAGCCAGGCTTTGCTCCTTGATAATCTGTTTTATTTGGGAATAGTCTCTAGTCTGTTAGGAAAAAGAAGATAAAAATAAATCCCTTTCTTCCACAAGTAAAGAGACAAAAGATTTTCCTGTGTATGCATCACTTGCTGCAACATGGCAATCAATCAGCACCATCCAGAGGGATACAAAAAAGGATTCTTAAATATCTTCAGAGAGTGAGCTGAAGTTATGCTGCTCAAAAAAGAAGGACAGCAACATAACAAAACTGAGTCCTTTGTGGACTCCTCTTTGCAGTTTTCTGATATATTCTAGAGGATTTTCCAGATTATATTTTTGATGTGATATCAGATCATTTTTATCACAGAATATAAGAACATGTCTTTTAAGTATGCTACTGGGTTTGAGACTGTAACGTCGTCATAAAATGGTTACCTTAGCAGTGGTTGCACAGCCATGTACTACTATGCAATATATGAGTGTATCTGTAGAAATGAACAGTAATAACTATATTTTTCTGGAAACAGCGGGGAAATACTGGGCTACATAATGAACACCAGGAATAATGTTCATTCTTCATAGAAACTTCTAGAAGATACTTAATTTTACACAAAATATTGACAGTTCAGGAAATCAGTCTTTTCCCGCTTCATGTGCTTTCCCACTTCAGCTCAGTAGGGAAATACCTCTGTTTCCTACTTTTGTTTTCAAGGTCACTATTCAAGTAATTTCTTTTTGCAGAGAATTAGCAGATACTCCATCTTTTCCTAAAACTCCTTGAGATACCTTTATGAAATGTCAGTGCAAACCCTGTTTCCCTCCCTGCAAAATCCTATAAAAGCCGAAATCTCTTCAAGCTTGGAAACTGGAAACCAAAGTTGTGTTCAGTCATCAGGGGTCATTCTTAGTTTTTTTTGAACCTCAGCTCTCTGGACTGAGGCTGCATCAGCACTCACTGATGCCAATGGAGAAAAGTCCATTCAAATCCTTACATAGCAACTTAATGACATCAGAAGATGGCAGGTGCTGTAACTCATGTGCAGATTTAATGCAACAGCTGGTTCAAAAATGAAGATGTGCTAATATCTGATAAACTGCCTTTTAAAGTTGTTCTCAAATTGGAGTGTTACAAGTGCAGCCACTTTTGTTTAGGAGCTTTTTCATCAAACATACTTGCTGAACTACTTTAAAAAGCAATATGGAATTATGTCAGCAAAATGGTTCTGAAACGGAAAAAGTCACAGAATATTTCATTGCAAGCACAAAACTGTAGGTTTTTTTTAATTATATTGTTGGGAAAAATAGCATTTATCCCTTTGCTGTAGAAAAAACAAATAGCTTTATTTAATAATGGGAAGCAATCAATTAAGAAAACACCAAAACTCTGCATTGGTGTGACTTTGAATCCCTTCCTAGACCATCAAAGGCAGCTTCTTAATCTTGATTATGAGAGCTCATCAAGAAATCACAAGAAGAAGATTAAGGAGAACGAATATTATGGAGATAACTGAACTGCGTCTGCATAGGGTATCCACAGTTGTTATGATGGAGAAGAATTTAGAAGTATACTGCACACATACTTCTAACTCAAGTTTCCTGCATTTATTTTGCTAATAAAATACTGTATTCATGGAAAGACGTAAAACTCTTGGGATAACTCCATGTACACATTACTCAGAAATTCTGCTGTAGTTCTTAGCAAAATGTATTTTAGGATTATAGCTCTAGAGTGTTTGTAATTGTAGTCCTAAGAGTGGCTTGAAAGCTAGCACTTGTTATACCTTCTAAGTCTTAAGGGCAGGTCCTTCAATGCTTATTGAGGAAAATTGCTCATTGGTTTCAATGGGAATTTAGCCTCATCAGTAAGTACTGCAAAGTCAGGCCCCTAGAGAGTGCCACTTCATAAATCAATTATAATTAATTCATCAAAGAAAAAAAAAAAAAACTAATTCTGATTCAGTTTAGAACACCCAATCTCATTTCAAATCATTAGTTACCTAATCATGAAGGAAATTAAAATATTGTTAGAATTAATCATGTGTGACTCAGCAGTCCAGAAGACCGTCAGCTAAGAAATTGAGTTAAAACTTTCCACTGATGAAGTATGCTAAACAAATATGACTGGGGATTTTGTTAGATCAGATCATTGTGCATAAACTGCTGTCAGGTAAGTCTAATGTAACATTGTTGATAAGGCATGATGAAGAGAAAGCATTTCTGATAAAGTGGTTATCTGAGGAAAACAAATGCTACTTGAGATTAAAGTCCTGCTTTTCCACTTGGGAGCTGTGTTGACAACAAAAGTGATGACAGCAGTATCTGTCATACCAGTGCCATTACAAAAGTGATGGAGAAGCTGCCTCTGCTTTGCAAATGATCTTTGCTTGTTTTTTTTAAAAAAAGTACTAGATTATATTTGACACAGGAGCTATATTAATCCGGTAGTGGGGACCAGTTATACTGCTTTGGGACTGGTCATACTGCATTGGGACTGGTCATACCACTTTGAGACTCTAAAGCAGTGGTTAGTGCAGCCATGCTGAGTGTATTGGGCTGCTTGTCCTTAAAAAGCTTTGTCCCCTTTCCAGAGAAACTAGACAAAAGCAGTAGTTTGTGGTCCTGTCTGTAAACATGGCAGGAAGTCAAACACATCGGAACTTGTATCTGCTTTTCTTTTTTTTCCTTTACAATAATTCTCCATGAACTTTCAGAAAGGCAGAATCAACCTGTTTAGAAAACACATCACAGCTGTGTAAATAAAATATCTTCCTCTAGCAATTATGTAGGCATCAGGACAAAATGCAGTGCTGCTGAATTCTGATTGTATTACTGCAGAATCTCTGTTTGCAGCCTAACTGTAATGTTATGCTGTTAAATTTGACTGTAAACAAGAAAATAAAATACCTGATGGGCAATGAGGCTGAACAAGCTTTGGAATGGTAATTTTTGCATTTCCTGTCTATTCCTGTTTCAAATATGCAGCCATTCTACTGCACTGGGAGAGGTTCTTGTGTCTAATGAATTGCATTTCTTTTGAATGAATTCAGCAGGTAATACTTCTGTTGTACTTTGATATTCACGTCTCACTGAAGAGAATAGGGTTTGTTCTTTCCTTTTATACTGATGCTGAATTGGATAGTTTTCCGTAAAAGAGAAGCAAGAATGTGACATCATGCCTAAACCCCAAATGTACTGCACAGTAGTTTGTATTTTCAAACATAATGAGAAGGAAATGTGCCTCGAATTTGTAATTACTAAAACTGCTGCACTCATGGATTGTTCTGTTTTCTTTTACTGCTCATGCAATGACAGCACCATGGTTACAGTTCTATTGTATACTTATAATTAATTTTCTAGGACAAATAAGATAATAAAGCCTTCCTAAGAGTGTATGCTTTCTTAATTAATTACAGTTGCTTCGACTGGTTGCCTTTAGTTTCTTTGGTATCAGTAACAACAGAACCTCAGAAAGTGTCGTGCAATAGAGGTGCTGTCGATTTCTGTATGTCCATTATTAATGTGGTTTCATGGGTAATATCAGAAGCCTCTGATATTTTTCTTTTGAAAATTAAGTGTAGGAAATAGCAAACAGTAATGAATGATGTGCCAAGAAGAATCCCATTGTTCAGTATTTCTGTCTGTGCTTGGAAAGTTAGATGAGCACTCTGTGTTTTGAAGAAGTTTTGAAAGTATGTTCAATACATACTCTGCACAATATCTGAATTATTAGTAGTGCCTTGTATTTTACCAAGGAGGTCTCAATTCAGATCTTCATGGTGATGAATTGCTTGCTTTGCCATCAGAAGCAGCTTAACTCTGAATCTGAAGCAACCCTGCTCAGAGGACACATCATCAGCTGCTGTTTGTACATGCAAATAGCAGAGACACGAGACAAACACTTTCAGTACGGCTTTTCATCTCAAAATTCTGTTCCTGGAAAACAGGTCGTGTATTATTGTATTATTGTCAGTATTATATTCAGAGATAATCTTCCCAGGAATCTCAGGCCATTTACAAAATGCAGGAGATAACACTACCTAGAATGAAATCTTTCTGTCCTGAAGTGAGAGTGGACCTATAGGTCATTGGACCTTTATCTGACTCCTGGACAGTATTAGTTGGACTCCAGAGCCTTGTCCTGCAAAAACTGCCTGAGCTACTTGGCATAGATTAGAACAAATTGAAAAGAGAAGTAGAACTTGGGATGAACAGACTCTCCTAGTCGTCTTTTGGAAATAGTAGAGAAGGACCTTCTGCTATCTTCTCACATGGAAAATAAACTGTATTAGCGAAAGACTGGATCGTTGTACCACAGGGGAACAGGACACTTTACTTCTCCTATTATGCCTTGCAGGGTATTTGGCAACTGAGAAGCCAAATAGCCAGAGATAGTTCTATTTCTGGGGAGCTGTTATTTTGCCAGTTTCTGTGGAAGAAAAAGGACCATGACCTGCTTTCCCCAACTGCTGAGGAGAACAGGAACTTTAATTCTTTTGTGCTTACCTTCTCATTTTCTGAATGTATGGTTCTGAGATTGTACTTTTCATTTTACCTTTCTTTCTTTCATTTTAATGTATAGTACTTTAAGAAAAATTAGTTTTGAAATAATAAATCTCCTCAAATTTTAAGGATGTAACTGACTGAATGGCACATACGGGTCTAATTGAAGACTTGAGCCGATAACCAAGGAATCAGCAATCCAACCTGCTGCTATACCTGGCAAATGCCAATCAGCTGAAGTTTCTTTCTGACAGCTGCAGTGGCTTTTGTTACCAGAATTTGATCCCTGTCCAGAGCGATGGTCTTCGCCCCACAATTGGTGAAGTCAAGAGTTTTCTCATTGCTTTTAGGGGCTGGTTGGTCCCATTATTCCCACAGAAATACTGTCTGGTCCAAATCCCTTCTAGGAGTAATCTGAAAGCTACTGAAGTCGGAGAAAGTATTGCTGCTGACATCAGGGGGTTCAAATCAGGATTGAGCACTTCCAGCATAAAGCCAAATAACAACTTTCACTTATGTCAGGGAACTGCTTCCTAAGTTTAAAAACTCATTTGACAATAGTTAAAATAGTATTTGACTAAACACCCATGTTTTAGTGAACTTTTGTTGTTGATGAGTTGGAAGGATGTATTCTAATAATGCATCAAATACAGATTGCAGGCTAGCTATTTAGTTTAAAAGGACACTTAAAGTTTTCCTGAATCATAAATTAATCCTGGACTCTTAAAGTCACTGAAACAAGTAATTTGTCTATGATGACTTAAGTGAAAAATAGTGAATTTACCCCTAAAAACTGCATGCTTGGAAAAATTGATTCTCTGCCACAACTTGTTTTCGGAAAGATTTATTGTGAAAGTTGAATTCCTCTAATACTTGTGTTACACTCCAGTGAGTGCTGTGTGACTTCTTGTGTGAGCAAATATTATTTCTGTGAGTAATGGCTGCAAAGACTGAGCCATCTGGCAGCAACTGACTTCTTTTTACTTCTTACTGCTTCAGTTGCCTTACTGTGGTAGCTAAATGAAATGTTATAATTAGGGACCCACCGACACTGTATTCATTTTTAGAGGTCAAGTTCTGAACATGCGTTTCTGATAAATCTCCCAGTACTGACTGTGGGAATGTTATTTCTGTCAGGATTAAGGCCCATTTTTGACTGTTAATTTCATGGCACTGTTGCACAGCCTGGTGATAGGGAAACTCATAAAATAAAGATGCATTTAGCTCTGTGACTAAACTCTGAAATGCATGTGAAAAATGTTTTTTTCTTTTTATAATTACAGCAGGCATTTCAGTGCTCTCTGCCAGCCCTCACTTTCCTTCATCCATCCCGATATTTGCACAAAAATTGATTTGATCATTTCCCAACATGTTTGTAGAAAAGATCTTCCAGAATTTATAGCTGGTCCTGACAGGATTGCTGAAACTAGATGACTGATGTATATCCATATAACTGTGTTGACTTTCATTCTGGTTTATGTTTGCAGAGGATACAGGTGTAGATCTGTGTTTTCTGACTGTCTAAACAAACAGATAAGGATAGTCTCTTTTTAATGCATTATGAAGAACAGCAGTTACAGCTGCTTTTGCTACCAGCTACATTTTGCAGCTATAGGAATTATTAATTTCTCTGAAGAGCCCGCATTTTTTATCTTTGCTTCTGACACACAACAAACCTATCCCTCCATTTCCTGCAAGAGGAAGAGACCTGTCAGTTCTCGTACTGCTATCTGGGTCTATCTTAGCAAGTAATTTGGTACAACAGGAGTAAATCAGTAGATCAGAGCAGTTGGTGCTTAGGTTTGTCACATCTTCATTATGCACATTTTGGGATTTTACCCCAGCCTAGGGTTATTCTGGTCCCTTGACCAAAACTGACCCCTCTGCTCCTACACTTGGTCATCAGACTGGCGGCAAGTGGGAAGCAGCAGGGTTGGTGTTAAGCAGTGAGAGTGAAAGGAGGCTCCTAGAGGGAAATCACTCCCTCATGTTGATTTTTAGTGTGCACTGAATGGAGAGTGGGCCAGAAGCTGCTGCTCCTCCAGGAGCCCTGGCACAGCCAATGAGGCCTGAGCACAGCAGAGAGGTCCCTGCAGCTGTTTGCCAGGACACTGCTTATACCCCTGACTGCCTGTCCAAACTGAGGAACAGCCAAGCTCATGTGCTGTAGGGATTCTGTGCAACACTCTGGGCTGGCTCTCCCTGGCCACCATGCAACCAGCTGTCTGGTATTTCTCCCTGTGCATAAATTTTCTTCCATCCCCATACCCCTGGGTGCAGAATGGTGTGTCATTCTCTGGATTAGGGCCTCATCAGACTATACTGCATGTCAGCAAAAGTGACAGAGAATGACTTTCCCCTCTCTCCTGCAGGACCCACCCCCCATTCCTGATCCCTTATCTGCAGGCTACCCACCAAAGTCAGGAATGAAAGCAGTTCTATAGTAGACGCCCTTCCCACAAACTCCTGGTCCCCCATGCTGTACCGGCTACAAGCTATGAAGGGTAGGAGACCTCAGAAACAGAACTGCAGAAGCATTGCTGCCCCTCCACACTGATCACAGTAGTTTTCGTTGCAGGAGTTGTGAAAGGGTAGGGAGAGGCACAGGGAAAATTTATCACTTTGCCACAGCTCCTACATAACTTGTATACTATGTAAAAGAAAAACTCTGTTCATCTCATTGGTCAGGTAGGGCTGGGATCCACATGGTTACTGTGTGTATTGACACTGTCCCCATACCGTCAGGCTGTAAAGCACCATATTGAAGAAAAGGAAGATACCATGAAGCACAAGGCTCCATATAGGACTCTAGTGAGGTTGTACTCTGGCATACTACCTGCACAGCTGGACAGTCACTGGCACCCAGCTAGGCACTTGTACAGGCTGGGACTAGGAGGGTAGCTTCTGATGTAGCTAGCTGTCACATAGAGGAGTTCACCCACAGCTCATAACCACACACTACTTTTTTAAGGTGAAACAGCCTTTGTAACATACATCACCTCTTCTCAATCATGACTCAAGTGCCAGAAACCTCATGTAACTTCCATTCCACTATAATGACCTGCACAGAAAAACAGTATAGTCACCTTGATTGGAGACTGGAGCACTGATGCAGAGATTTGCTGAGGCAAAAGCACTAGAAGCAAGCCAGAGAGGTACTCCTGTTTGTGCTTTTGTAGTGATTTTCTGTGGGATCCGTGGACAGGATTCAAGAATGGTACTGGGGAGTGTGCTCACAGATATGTTCTCCTGTAACCCAGAGCACAGAAGTCCAACTGGGCAACATAACTGATAGTTCTCACCAGGAGACCTATTCACGCTCTCCAGAATGGGGACACTCCTGCTGTGCTGCCCCCAGAGACTGGTTGTTGCCCTTGCTCTTTAAGAATAATTTTCATCCTTTCAAATTTAAGGTTGTTCGGCTCATCAGTCCTCTTCATGCATCACTCATGGTGCAACCTTCTGAGACTGCCAGCGCTTAGCCTGCTGCTGGAGAAACTTTCAGCCCTGTCATGGCACGGGATAATTTGCAGCTGGCTGGATCTTCTGGAATTTTGTACCTCACCATTGCAAAAAAGATAAAGACCAATAGAAAAGGATGGAAAAAAAATCAAGATTGTCCATGAAGGGATCAGAAAGGGTGGATGGACAGCAACTGACGTAGGGAAGTTAAATAAGAATTCCAAGCTAGGACTAGAGAAGATGGAGGAAGAAGGAATGCTAGAGATTCAGAGTAAGGGGCTGACAGTTTATGGTGAATATGACAGCAGTTATACAGCATTTGGTTCATTTTATAGCACCTGAAGGACTGCAGGTTGTGGCAGAAACACTTGATGGTTTAAGAGCTGTTTGTTGTTCATGCATGTGGGGTAGAACTTTGTGACAGTGCAGCCCACTGTTTGAATTGGACCTTAGATCCTCTCGAGGGGCCAACATGCCTTTCATTTATGCTTAGAGCACAATTTCTGGTATAGTTTTCTCCTAAAGGAGAAAAGCAAGCAACTCCACCAACAAAACTGACGTGCACTAAGTGGAAATAGTCAATGGATTTGTTTCAAAACTGTTTTACTGCTCTAAAGTGAAACCCTAATGCAGATTTGGCCAGTGAGTCCCTAAATTGCCTTTTCGTGCTGTTGGTATGGATCTC
>NW_009621017.1:17480-36086 GCF_000690535.1 Cariama cristata | reverse complement strand
TGCTCCGCTTTCCCTTTTTTTTTTTTCCAATTCTCCTGCACAGTCTTCAATGCATTATTCTTTTCTCAACTCTTTTTCTAGTCTCCCAGTATTCCTGTCTGCTCTTCTTGGCACACTAACTCTTCCTCCCCCTTGTCATCCACCATCCATTTTCTTACTTTGTCTTCTGGAACAATAAACCCATTCTGGAAGTTTTTATTATTTTTCATTCCTTCCTCTATGCCTGTCTCTTCTTCCTCATGTCGGTGTTCAGCCATGCTTGTCAGTTACTCTTCTTTGCCAAACCATTTTCCTCCCTTCATCTTGTCCTCAGATCTTGCTTGAATTCCATCATGATTTCTGGCTGCATCTCTAGTGCTCAAGCACTTTTTTTCCTGTGGGTTCTCTCAGGCAACACTTCATACATAAATAGCTCCTATCAAGTACCCACTTGATGGTAAAGTACATCCTGCAGCTTCTGCATTCAACCATCTGCAATTATTTGGTCTCATCTGCTGCTACCTTAGCTGACATTATCCTTTCTTCCTGGTCTCTGTCTTTAAAGAACAAACGTCAAACATGTCTCTTTACTGCCCTCTGTTTAAGGGGTTCCCGTGTTCAATGTCTGCTTGCTGTTTTAAACGTTTTGTGTAGGACTGACTGGCTCCCTCATTTAGACCCAACAATTAACTGCTTGCTTGCTGCGTTCAAACAGAGTGGTTTTGGTTTTGGTTTTTTTTTAATCTTTTACCTGTAAGGTCTTGTTTCTGCTTGCAACACACAACTCTCAGACTGCTCTGCAGTCTAAATCCACAGCTTGTACCCTGCAGTCTGCAGCTGAACAAGCCATGAGGACCACAGACAAGTCCAATGCCGACTCGCCTGTTGATACTTTTGCATTTGGTATTTTTATTGGACACTTGTGTGGTTGTAATACTTGTTGAATGAGCTGCCTCATTGCAAAGTTGTGGAGAAGCTATTTTGTATTGCTGGACCTGCTTCTTTTCTCATAGGTAAATAATATAAGTAACATCACAGTTAAGAAAATGATAACGTTGGACACAATTCTGTTCACGTGGCCAACAATGGATGTTTTCACGTTGGATTCAGTAATGAGAAACTTAAAAAAATATTTTTATTGCATACATGTCATGATATCTGTCAGATTTGCATTGGCAAAAGACTTGTCTTTTTATTCTCCAGATGCAGATTTTTAGGTGACATAAATTGTCTACATAATATTAGCAGGTTTTACTACCTTAAAGATATGACAAAGAACACATTCTTCAGTTCTTTCAAACCACCCTTTAAGCATTAAAGTTTGATAAATCGGGTTAGTGGTTTAAATTCATGTTTTGTGATATGGGAATACAGCTCATTTTCTTCAGGAAAATGAGAAAATTAAGTCTTCTCTTTGGAGACTTCCTTAGTTATAACATGGGTGTGATGATACTCATCCTTTAATAATGCATACAATTTATTTCAACATGACTGTGACGGCTGAGATATCCAAACTGACAATTCATAACACATCAACTTAATTAGCACTTCCAGTCCTCTTTACGAAAGTGCACAATTCAGCTCAGTCTTGGAACAATAAGGTGATTCTAATTCAAACTGCATGACCCAAAAGAAGCCAGAAGAATGCTGAATTATTTCAGTAAAGCCTGCAAAATTATATTGTAAAACTTTCGCTTTAAAGCAATCGGGAGTCACAGAACCACAGAATCACAGCATAGTTGAGGTTGGAGGCGTCAGGAGATCTCCAGTCAAACATCTTACTTAAAGTAGTGTCAGCTAGGAGATCAAACCAGGTTGCTAAGGGCTTTCTTCAGTTGAGTCTTGAAAATCTGCAAGGATGGAGACTGTACAACCTCTCTGGGCAAACTGCTCTAATGTTTGACTGTCCTCATGGTGAAAATTTTTTTCTTGCATCCTGTCAGAAACTCTCTTGTTTCAATTTATACTCATTGTCTCTTGTTCTCCTACCATCTTGGTGGCTCTTTGCTGAACTTGCTTCAATTCATTAACACCTTTTTTTTTGTTGGGAACCTGAAATTGTATGCAGTATTGCAGATGTGATCTAACAAGTGCCAAGTAGAGAATGATAATCACTTCCCTGGTTCTGTCTGTGCTTAGTACAGCCCAGGATACTGTTGGCTGTCTTGGCTGGCAGAGCATGCTGCTGGCTCACGTTCAGCTTGCTGTCTGTCAAGACACCCAGGTGCAGGGCTTTGCATAGAGTACCATCGAATTTCATAATGTTCCTGTCAGCCTGTTCCTCCAGCCTGTTCAGGTCGCTCTGAATGACAGACCTGCCCTTGAGTCTGTTCCTCCCAATTTGGTAGCATCTGCAAGTTTGATGGGAGCACACTCCATCACCTCCTCCAGGTCTTTGATAGAGATGTTGAACAGGACAGGTCCTGGTACACAGCCATGCAGTAATGTACTTGTCAGAGGCATCCAGGTAGCCTATGACCCATTAACTGCTCACCTCTGAGCCTGACCATCCAAGCAGTCTTTTGCCTGTCTGACTACCCTCTCATCCAGGCTATAAAGTTCTAACTTGGTGACTAGAGACAGCGTGGAAAATATTGATAATGAAAAGTTACGCTTAAAATAACATTGTGGGATGAACAGTCAGCCTTCTTGTCACTCTACCTTAGGGCTAGGTTCAGTCAGCGCAGTGAATGTGAGAATGTGCAGGCAGACGCTGCTTCCCAGCGGGGGGGATCTGCAGTTGGGATGCTTTCTTTAGATGTAGATGTCAGTTCACTTTTTTTTTCCTTCGCACATCCAAGAACTGATCAGGGCTAACACCCTTTAAAATGTTGAGAATTCCTCTATTTGTGTATTATTACTGCTTTGTAAAGCATCCAGGCTTTTTACTGGCCTCTTCTTGTAAAGATTTGTGGCTGCAGTATTGCAATACAGTGTCATATCACCCATTTGGAGGTGGGGATAGTGATGAAGGTGCACTCCCGGTCTGAGGTTGAGGCTGGACTTCAGTGCAAAGAAGAACACAAGAATCAAAGGTGAACCTTTGTGCATCCAACTTGGGGGCGATAAAACTGAGACCTGGATTTTAGTTTATGCACATTTTCTGTTTTACTCTTTTGGGCAGTCCATACAAACTAGGAATTACCTAGGATTCTGGAATAGCCAAGTAGGTGACCTCACTACTAAATCTTGCACTCAGCGACGTATTCCTCTAGGAAGAATACAGAGTATGCCAGTCAGGAACAGTTTAGAAACTAAGAAAGTATATGTTTAGATTTCCCCAGGAAAAAAAGGAGGAAATTGAATGTGTTTCTCCTATTTCACTTCGCCATAAAACTACATAATTATTCCTGAACTACCTACCAAAAACGGCTTTGGGCCCAAACTGTCCGCTGTGATCTGCACCAAGACAGTCTCAAGATAGTGTTAGTTGATGTGTGTCAAAATCATACCAGGATACCTTCAAACAGATAAGAGGAAGAATGGTTGCAAACCAGTGCTTGCACCATACCCTGATGCTATTTTAATTACAAATACAGATATAGTCACAGTGGATTCTGACAGAGGAATTGGTACTTTTTGAATGTTGATTGGACTTAGATCTGAGATAGGCACCAAGTTGCTCAGCCATATCAAGAGTTAGATAGTCAGGGACAGGCACAGGCCAACAGTTCTAGGTATGTGGGAACTTGTAAAACACATAAGAACATGATGTTTATGTACTTCTAAGAAATGCCTTTTTTTAGGTCTGTAGTTGTGCCAAAAAAACCCCCAAACCCACCTAAATTCCAACTGGATCCTGATTTGGATATATAAATACTTTTCTGACACTTCCCTTATTGTCCAGTTCTTTTTCCCCTATATGAGTAGCAGTGGAGACAGAGAATGTATGCTTGTAAACAACACCAGAGTCAAAATCAGAGGAAGTTTTCCAGCTGACCTGCATGACTTTGGATAAGGACCCTGCTCATGGTTTATTTTTCCTACTGCTTCAGTGTTTATCTCCTGTTAATGCATCTTTATGAATTTGAACATGGAAATGCATTTACAGGTCTCAGCAAATGACAGATGTATTTCTAAATTGCCAGTTTTCACTGATGAAACAGATGACAAGACTCTGTGTATACAACAGCCCTTACCGGGTAAGAGATGATTAGGTAAAGAGAGCACTTAGACCAACTCCCACAGAATAAAAGCCTCTGCCAGACAGGACTCTGGAAACCATGAAATCTGGCAAATGTTCACCTATCTTTGTGAATGTATCATATTTGTTTATGATTTGGTATTTGGTTCTATAACTATGTGTCTTTCTATCAGTGTTACAGGTTATAGATACACATAACTCAAAGGATATGCGTGGTGGCTAAAATACAATTATGTGAAGATTGATGAAAGATGTGAAGTGCTAAGTCTTAAGCTAAAACAAAAATAGTTTTGTAATAGTTTTGTGTGCTTGAAAAGCCAAACCATTTATCATTACAAAATTATGTGTGTTAGACATTCCTTAATGCCTGATCACTGAGAATTTTTTAACATTAAGTAAAATCTGCCTGCATATGCTAGCTAGTTCCAAACATTGCATTATTCACTGGTTTATTTTAGCGTAAATACTGTGCATAACCTCTGAGCTGCTAAAGCATCCACAGAAGTGAAGAACTTAATAACTGCCTGCCACCTCTGAAGACAGAAAATTATTTCTCATTTATTTTAGAACTGTGTAAGACTTCATGGTTTAATCATTGTCAGTCCATTTGATTCCTTTGCTTGCTCACTCATCTTCACAGTTGTAGGTATTTCACCATGTTGGGATTCAAATGCTTTCAACCCTTAGGAACTGGCACAAAATCACTGAGTATCATGACACACTTGTGACATTGGAAATAAAAAGATACTTTAAAGAGGCAATCCTGTAAATTAGGAGTAAACCTGCTACATGTGTATGTTCTAGATTATCCTAAGTACAATAGAGTTAGATAATTGCATTCAATGTAGTGATTTTAAGAAGTGGAAACTTGATATTCTGATAGACTTTTAATGTAATTTATAAGCTGCTACTGCTGCTAAAGGACAGTCTCAGAGTCTGTTGTATTTATCTGTCATTCATCAAAAGACAGCAGAGAAAAGCAAAAAAAGTTGTCATGTGCATTCAGCCATCACAAAGATGCTCTGCTACAGTTGTCATCACAATATGAGACAGAAAGAAAATGTATGCCACCACTTGTAGGCTAAAAGCCTGCTCCTGGCAGGGACTTGCACATCAGTGCAGACTCCTCCACCAGCATGTGAGATGGAGCTGACCATGATGCTAATCAGGAAAGCCAGAGCCCTGTCAGTCGTCTGAGCCACCTGTCCCTGTAAACCCATGCTTTTATGGGACGCTCCATAACCATAGTGATGCATACACATCCTTTTACTATTTACTGTTTTCTTAGTAAACTTGTAGATCTGTACTTTAAACTTCTAGGTTCGTTTCTTCATAAGGATGGTCAGTGGTATCCCAATACATGATTGTAAGGATATCTCTTTTCACTGTCAGACCCTTTGTATAGCAGAGTGTATATTTCAGTAATTTTGTGAGATGTTTTCTAATGCAGTTGCTTATTCTTCTCCTAGTGCCTTTGTCTCATATCAGGTTTTGGGATCTGCTTTTCATTAAGCAAGAAGTCTCCTAAGTTTGAAGATAAGCCTATGCTGGTGTCTCATCCCCTTGTGTATTCAGCCAGTCAGTTACCACGTAAAGGCACCTTTCATGTAATACCAGAACTGCTCACCAAAGAACTGAAAATATGTAGTGCATAAAGCTGAATGTAAAACTGCAATGAAAACAGAGGTTGTGAATGGAACCACATTAAATGTTCAGGGAATGCAGGAGAAGAGTTAGCCATTTCATTTGGCTCCTTTCCTTGCCTGAATTGAAAACACTGGTCAGGGAGGGCTGTTGTGTTGCCTCATTAGCTTCACTCCCATTGTCCAAGTGTAATTCTGCATCTGGTTATAATACTGCAATGACCTCTCCTATCATATCTTAGTGAAAGGACATAAATGGTGATTTGTTCTTTAGGAAGATGTCTCAACTGGTATTGTAAACAAAAGGCCAAAAGCAAATGACTCGGTGCTCAGCCCCAATGGTGACAGCATTGAAATGGGTTATACGAAATGTTCCTCTGACAGGCAGTTACAAGGCAATAGCATGGTTAAATAAAACCAGCAGACAGGTTTGCATTCATTGGCTTTATGGGTGTGGCTTTGGCACCATTTTTCCTTATCAGGTTTTACCTGAAATACAAAATTACATGGTAAATGTGAAACCTGAAATGGTAGGGTATGTTCCCATCCTGCCTGTCATTCAAATCCATTAGTCAGCAGAAGGTAGTGTAAGACCTAAATGGCTGAAGTAGCCATCTTTTGTAGAGAAGCGTAAGTGGTTGGAAGTCTTCAATTTGAAGACGAGAAAGCTGTGGGGATGTGCTCATGGTTTACAAAATTCTGATCGTGCTTAGTAAGATGAATGCATGCCAAACTTATTCACCAAGTCCCACAAGACTGGCAATAGGGAGCAGTAGCTTAAAACAGATAAAGGCAAGTAGTGAACTAGTGGAAGTTCACTCTTACCACAGGAGGCCATGAAGAGCAGACAGTATTGGCAGGTTTTCAAAAAGGGATTGGACAAATTAATTGACAGTAGGTTGATAAACAGACATTATAGGGAAAAGACAGACAGGGATGAGGAGATCTGCTTTAAACTTCTTTACTCCAACAGCTGTGGACGCTGGATGGAAGGGAGAAAGAAATGAGGAACAGACCGCAGAGCTGAGCTAGATGGTCCATCATTGTGACCCCACAGGCCATTTCTTGTGGTTTAATGCCTACTTCCAGTGTGACCTCACTTTTAGGTTTTTGCCTGCATTATGAGAATTCTTCCATCATGGCATCTGTGAATGATGAACTTTCCTATCCAGCCACAAAGCAATGTCTCTTATGTAGTCTGTCACCAATTTGCTTCTCAGATACTAAGTCATCATCTCTTCTGTCATGTGCAAATACACTCCTCTTCCTGTTGTTGCAGAATAGTAAGTGATTTTCCATAAAGGCTACCTGTTTGAGTCCCATCTAAATGTACAGCTGGAGTGCTTTTTCTGATGTGCAACCACATCTTCCCTGTGAAAAGCGAAGCAGATTGCCTTTCATCCTATCACTCGTGGACAACAGAAGGCTAACCTCTTTTGTGTATTTTAAAATGCTGCTGAATCTTTCCTTTCCTAGATCTGGACACCTAGTTCTTTCACCACGTCTCATGAGACAGCTTTCTAAAACTCAGGTTTTATGTTGTTCTCCTCTGAACATTAATTTGTCCCTACCTTGATTAAAAACCTGTGCTCAAAAGGGGACATCATACTCCATGCATAACCTCACACACTGGTGAGGAGTTTGTAGTGAGAAAAGTGAGATAATACCAGGCTCTGGAGAGAGCCGTGCAACATTGATATGTCTCAGTTGACAGGAAACCATTTGTACCAAATCCTTGAATCTTATTTTTCAACTAGATCTGCATCCATCTGACAGTGCTGTCATCTAGACTAGGTTTTCCAGCTTTGTTTGGGAGAATGTTGTGAGGAACTGTGTTAGAAAAGTCATGTTCAAGTCAATCTATGTCACACCACCAGCAGTCTCAACTGTTAGATAACCTGGCATGAAACTAGACTGGCTTGATGCAATTTCTTCTTGACATACTCACATGGATTGTTTCTTATCAGTGTGTTATTTGCTACGTAGATATAAATTGTTTGCCCACTATCACACTCAAGTATCATTTTAGATATTGAACTTAGACTGAGTTGTTTATTTTCTCCAATGCCATCTCATTTCCTTTTTTTATGAATGGGTCTTCCACCGTCTTCAGGGGCATCAGCCCTGCCCCTGTATCCCTCTGGGAGTTCAGACTCAGTGTCTCTTTTCCTTCACTTTTGGGGCTCTTCTAGCCTGCACTGTGCTTACAGTCTCATGACAGTCTCATCTCTCAGGCATTATCGGTTAGTCAACCTCTCTTTCTACTTTGAAATAATCCTGGTTATTTCACTAATGCACCAACCACTCGTTAAGTGTTCCGCAAAAAACCTTCATTCTGTTTCCTGGACCGTCTCACATCCTTGGGAGTAGCCCCTGGTGGATAACCACTTTGCTGTTCCCTTACAAATCCACTTTTTCTGTGATTTTTTGTTGACCTCAGCAGTGGTCAGGCTGTTGAGACTGCTGACTAGTACACTGGAGATCGTCTTCGTTTTACTCCATGGTCCCTCTGTGTTGAACTGTTTCTTTTGTCACATACTTAAGTTTACTTGCATGGACATATTTTCCTTTGCATGTTTTTACTTTCCTAAACACAAGGGGTTACTGATCTGTGACAAGGTCTCCTGGATATTGTAACAGTACAAATAATGGTTAATAACATAGTAGGGGTTGAGGAATCAGTCTACAGGGTGAAAACAAAGTATGATTGTGGTAACTTCCTTGGTATATTAAGTCTGAAAGTTTCATAGTAAAAGAAAGTACAAAACACAAATAAAGTGTGAATTCAAAACAGAAGATGTTCTTTAATTACTTCAGTGTATGCTGAAAATACACTGCTAACCATAATACCTCTCTCTTTCTTGAAAAATTACAGTTTGAGTTCTTTCACAGTTCTAGATTCCAATAATACCTAGTTGATCTGGATCAGACTGTTCTCCTAGCATAAGACTTTAGATCTGTAAATCAGTTAAATCAGTCATGACACGACATTTCAAAATTTCTGTACAATTAAAAAAAATCAGCTCCTGGCAATATTAAAATATCTCACTAAAATACACTAGTTAGTGTATTTGTATAGTTTAGTGTATAATATTCCTGGGAAAAAAATGTTTTCTTACAATTTGTCCCTCTTCTGGCATTTCTCTTTAATCTTAAACAAAGCTGTCAATCACTGTAGACATTTTTTCTATGTTTGTATGGCAGTTCTCATTGCTAGAAACACAACCTTCTCCATCCTTTGCTAAATTTACAGATATCATAAAAATACTGTGCTCCACTGTTCTAAGTAAAATAGTTTTTCTCACTTTTTCAAAAAAGCACAAATCCATCTACCAGAAAAAGGAAAAAAAGAGGTATTTCTGTACCTTTTAAAGTCTTGGAAGCATCAGAATACCTTATTAATAAGACGTGTTTCCAACACAGCTGTGTCTCCTCTAACAATCAGTCAGCTATAGAATAAAATTTCAGTTATTTACTTTTGCAGATTGTTCTTAAATTCACTTATTTTGAGTTAAAAGCGCAGCAAACAACTGAAACTATGATGGTAGCTTGAACAATTTCTGTTCTGCTGTGGAACAGTGTTTCTCTTTCTTCAGTGCCCCTTCTGCTGTTTTTCAAAGCAAATCTTGTGTTAAAAAGTAAAGCTGCTTATTTATTCCTCAAGATGTTTTTTATTCCCTAATAAGTTCTTTTAAAGATTTAAAAGCCTGTAATAAAACTGCTCCAACTTTGTTTGAAAAATATTATTATTCATGTGATCCTAAGAAATGGTTGGATGAAATGTCTTTGTAGGACTGTCTTAAACATTTTTGACGAAGCACTCCTCTGTTAAGAAAATTTTACTTCATTGGGATCAAAATATTCATGGAAATGAATTCTCTTTGATAGACTTAATTGGAAATTGCCAGACATGCCCAAGGTTTCCATCAGTCTCATTCTATAAATATGTGTGGGTGTGTAGACAATGCCTAATTTGGATTGGCCAATCTGCAACAAATTTCTTGATTATCCTTTGTGAAATATGACCTGTCTCTTTATGGAAATTGTGAGGAACATTATTTGTGTAATTAAAAAATACTCAGCTAGAAATATCCTTGAACACTTGAATTTACTACCCGTCTCAGACATTTGCATTTCAAAAGCAAATACATTCCAGAAATTTTTTCTTTGCTTGTTTTGTTTTTATCTGAGAAATATGTTCTTTTTTTCCTGGGAATAGAGAAGCACGGATTAGAGTTTTAAGATTGCTGTGTGTGGAGCAACTACAAACAGCACGCAAATTTGCTTCAGAATGAAAGTGGCATTGCTGACAATGGATTTGAATGCACTGTCATGGCAATACTAAGAAGACTTCTTTCAATCTCCACATCAAATTAAAGAGGAAAAAAAATAGAGTGCCTGTGACTCAGTAGTGGAGGGAATTTTTCAAAATTACTTAAGGCAGTTTGTGGCTGGTTTTAGGTCAGTGCTTTCATCAGGACTTCCATTTTCAATATCAAATACGTATTTCTGAGTTCTACATACATGACTGATATTAGTCAGCTGCCTACTTTCGTTGTCCAAAGACTGAGTCACTCCAAATCAGAAGTAACCTTTTTAAAAACCCTGATCTAAGTTTTAATTCTTTGCATGGAAAGACTGGGATTTTCACTTCTACTTCCCCAGGGTTGTGGGCCAGAAGATGGCACTTCTCATTCCCGGTCAGTCCTCCATGGAAGGCATCAATGGCTGAAATGAGTCATTCACCAGTGTGACTACCAGAAACAGCAGTGAAAATTAACGTCTCTGGATATGCTGGCATTTCCTGTTGTGCTGTACCTAGTCTGTTATCTCTTCTGCCTGACTGCAGATTTCCTGGTGAAATGCTAGTCTAGTCTGATTCTTCACTTATGTTGTCTTTCCAGCAGAGGTGTTGAAATACGGGATTTCAGAAAATTCCATAGCATGTGCTGAAGCGCAAGCCATGCTTCTGAAGGATAGGGCTTTTCGTAAAAGTAAAGACTGGAAATGTGGAAAGAGTTTCTGCATTAACAGGCCAGACAGAGGTAGTGGTCCTCTGAGACAGCCTGTCAGCAGCGATGAAGCTGTGAGGAAATGAAAGCTACATCCCCAGGCCAGCTGAAAAGGGCACCAGACACAGGATTCAAAGGTAGATCTCCATCCAGGCTCTTTTTATTCCCTGTTACAGAGGGATGAGATCTGGGGTCCAGTTTGCAGAACATTTCAACTAGGCAGTGATCTCTAGCATTCTTCCCCCACCCCTGAAATACAGGCCAGTCATTTTCAAATTCTTTCCTTTCGTCAGTGTACGAAAACCTGTGTTATGTGCACCCGTATGTGATTTTATCCTAAATGTTGGCACACAAAAAATCAGATTATGTAATTCACACTCCAGAGAAATTAAGGCTTAAAAAATGTTTGATGTTGACTTGAGAATAAAGAAGAAGTCATTACAACAATGCTAACCCATTGTTACAGAATGATGCAAGCTTTTTTTTGTTGGTTTTTTTTTTGGGGGGGGGAGTGTGTGGATTATTATCATTGAGACTTATTATCATATTATCATAAGATGAAGAAAAAAATACCATTTTAAAGCAAAAGGTCAAAATCTTGCATTAACTCTTTTTTTCAGCCCAAACTAGACAACATTGTTAACTCAGTTTTGCATGTAGTTTCAGTGAACCAAAATTCATATTTCTGGTGAATTTGTGATTTGTGATGAATTTTGTGCAAGTTTAGTAAATTTATTTTCAGATAAAATTGACTTTTCTCCACCTATGTCCTTTGGTCAACAAAACTCGATAGTCGTCACAGGACAAGTCAATCACAGTGCTTTCTGCTCATAATTAGAAAAGAAATTTCAAATCAATGCTCCATTTCAGAAAAGTAAAAGATTCATAGTATTTTGTTTTAGCAGTGTCCTTGACCAATCCACTCAGCAGCATTCCTGTGTTTTCCCAATTATCATACTGTTGAACACCATTTTGGTCTTAGCTTACCAGGCTAAAATGAAAAGTTTAAAATTCTCTTTAGTTTTTTCCATGTTTTTCTGTTGAAAAAGAAAACAAAGTCCTTTGGATTGCTTAGAACACAATGACAAGGTCTTAGTGTCTCCAGTCATCTGTCATAACAATTCCAGCATGGCCATCTTCTTCCTAAGAAGCAGGATAATTTACAATAATTATACAATTTTAATAGGAAGATATTGCTGAATACATAAAAAGTAAATGTATGACGCAAGTTTGTTGTTCTCTTTGACTGTATAAGCAATGACAGACTGCCCATTGCTAGAGTTATCATGCAGCCATGTATGCCACAGCTGACCCTGTCCCGTGTGGACGTTCCTCCCTTCCCACCCCAGGACTGTGGAGGTCCAAGTCTTGCAACGATAGCATGTCAATGAAGTAGGCTGAGGAGGTCATTTGGCTAAAAAGAGCTAGGAGCAGGCAGTGAAGTAGTAATTTGTGCTCCTCCTAGTTCTCCACTTGATGAAACGTATAGCTTTTTCTTTGAGAATGTAGTCACCCTTTGAATTTGCAAGGTGACAAGAAGATATTAAATCCATTTCCTTCACCTTTGTCCCTTCTTCCATGTGGACTCTCTACTAATGTCATTTAGTATCATTATTTGCTTCAGATTGACAGTTTGAAGTTTTTAATGGACTTCATAACTCTCCTTGTGGTTCGAGTGCTCTTAACTATGACAGAATCATGCAAATCTGTGCAAGTGCTTTGTCAACGACCATTCGTTCAACCTCCTGAAATGCTTTAGCCATTTCTCATTTTGTCGTTTATTACAGTGTTATGAGCACTGAGTATATCAGACTTTTAAGAAAACTAGTATCAGGAATCTAGTTAAAAGGAAGCTTTCTTCATCAGTTAGCTTTAACACTAATGAAAGGAAATATTTCTAGGCATGTCCAAGCTAAAGTGACCTGAAATCTGTCTGTTGCCTTTCTAATATATAATCCTTTGCATATAAACATTTATTTGCAAATACAAGTCCCTCAGGCCTCTGTGTACAACTTTACTGTTTGGTAATAGAAATAAAAAGCAAGTAGTATGAAAACAGAAATAAAAAAATACCCTGTAGCATATGGCATTCACTGGACACTGTTCTAGTTCAGTGTCTGTCTCAGTAACCAACTCTCCATCAAATATTGAGGAAACATCTATGATGAAGTAGTGTATAGAAGACCAAAATATTGCCTTTAGTAGGCTGATAAAAGGAGTAAATCTGAAAATGGATGTTATTTTCTTGGAAGGAGGAGGACTAGATACTATTGCTCTACAAACTGAAACCCAGATCTTACCTCTCCATAATATGGGGATATGAAAAACGTGGATTGAGATCTATACTTTAATCCTGTGCCTAGAGCTTTTTTTTTTTCATTTTATCACAATTTGAAAATGCAAATATTTATTTTGAGACTTAACATAAGGAAGAGAAACGTGAAATGCTCATCTGATGCCATGATTCATATTTGAAATCAAATTAGAGCTTAAGTGACTTGGTTTTAATTTTGGCAGAAACCTGCTACACTTTAAGCATCAAATTCTGACCTTTTATTAATGTTCATATGCTAGTTTTTGAAAAGAAATCTTTTTATCTGGGGTCATTTTCCACAAATGTCATGTGGTAAACTGTTTCTGTGGACTAGAGAGAGGCATTTTGAGAAGAACTGTTCTCTGCCCAAGCACGCCTGCATTCCCAAAGCTTCAGTTAGCATCTTCACAGGCTAACCATTGCTTTGTGCACAGAGTGCTTTCATCTAGCAAATAAGGGTTCATGGTGACACGAAACTGTGGAAACAAAATGGTTGCCAATATTCTTCTGAGGAAGTGATTAAGGATCAATATGAAAGGACTGTCTTGAAGCTGTGCTTGCTGCCACTTCTTAATATTAGTTGATCTTGAATTACTGACATGGAGAAATCCTGCCTTGAATTGCAAAGCTTTGACAGGGATTCAGGACTCTATGGGAGACAGTGCAGAAATCTGATTCATGATTAGCGTCCTGAGTTGCCACTAGTTTATAAATTGGCTTAGATTAAACAAATATGAACAATATGCATGTCTCCTAGTTAAGACAAGCAGGTGTATGTAACTATGACATTTAGCATGCATGCAGAAAGCAGTGATGAAGAGTGGCAGCTGAACAGAACCTGAGTGCTGCTGTATGTGAATGTTAAATATTCCCTATCTCTAAATTAAGCCATCTATCATTTCCTCCACTTATCTATTAATTGATGCTTATAAGCCCTCATGCTGCATGTCAAGGAAAGATCTCCAGAGTAAATGTGATAAGAACCTGAAGTGCACAGCAGACAATACTGAGTTCAGAAATGCAGAGTAATGACCGAATTCATGGTCAATGATGCTATTAAATTTGGCTCCTGTTGGTTTCAGTTTAGGAAAGCATGAAAATACAGGCCTAAATCTGTCTCCCTTAAATTATCTCTGACTTTGCTGATTGCTATGAGACTTCAATGCATGCTTAGATTTACATTTGCATTTATATCTTATTCTGAATAAGACTTTCCTGAAAGGGACTGTTAGTCATAGTATGCAGAAACTGGTTTTGTGATACCAGAATCCATAATCCTGATCCATCCTTCCCTATAAATTATGCTGATTTATAAAAGACTTAATCCTAGAGTGAGGGTGTCTGCATGTGGGTTTGTTTGTAGCCAGTGCACTGTGAATTAGCAAGATTAAGAAGAAGAGTTGAGCTCCTCTTTTGTCTGCGAGGGTGGTTTGGCTGCTGGAACATGCAGATGACTTCATAAATCTGCTTCTACATTAATCAGTGTTTAGTCAACAAGGGGCTATGTCTCTACTCATGGCTGTTGTCACACTGTGAAGACACGTCAACTTCCCCAAATTGGTATTCCATCTGTGTCACAGATGCTTTGAATCAGTTATGCATGTGTAGATGCTAGCCTCAAAAGGAGTGTTCTTACTAAGCATGAAACCTAGACTCTGCTGCCACTAATTGCAGGCTTTCATTGACTTCACTGGGTATAGGAAAATGACCATACATGCAAAAAGGCTAAGCTCTAGGACTTTAGGACAGTCTGTCTTTTCATAATTTTCGTAGTTTGTTGTTCTGATAAATAAAGGATTGATGATGCGTGGTTTCTTCTGCTCCGCTCAGAAGGAAGACCGGTGGGGCTGTTAACGATTCATAACCATCAACAGTTCCCAAGACATCCTGACACACTTTTTGTCCTCCATAACAGGGTAAAGAGCATGTACGCCTTCCTGTTAGCTGGTGCTATCTAGCCCTCAGTCATTTGAGACTCTGCTGCTCCATCCTCCTCCATCCATCTTTCTGGTTTGAAATCCTCACCCTTTACCTCCTATGTTGAACCACATGCTGAACCCCTTATTTCTTTTACTGCCTTTTAAAATTATCCCTCTTTTCCTACTTCTCTTTCTTGCACTGGTGACATCTATGGCCCCTCCAGTGTCTCAGAAAACTAATACAGTGTAAGCTAGGTCTTCAGGGAAATGGTACATCTCATAAGCTTGTGCAGTGAGAGAGCCAGAAATGTCTCCAGGAACAGTATAACTCTGTGGCAAAATCAGGAGATTGTTCCTCCAGAGCAGGAGGAGATGAAATAGGACTGCTGAACAGTGCAGCGTTGCAGTCAAGAAAATGAAGGCTGCATTCTTGAAAATGCAACTTTGCACCGTACTTTTGGGCTGGAACAGCAGACATGACTGTTATGGAGAGACTGAAGATTCCTTTGGATGGGAGCATAGCACAAAGCCGCCCACTTATCGGTATGCCTGGGTGCCAGGACCATGCAGGGCAGCCTGGAGGAGAGCACACTCTCCAGTGCCACTCCAGCATGCCGCCTCTTCCTGGCTCTGCATCAGTACTGCTATGAGGTACATCCGTACCAGGGAGGTGAATTACTGGTTTATGCATGTCTTTGGGTTTGAAGGACAGGCAGTGCACCAGGCCTTGAGTGAAGTCTGGGGTTTGGGCTCAGAGCTGTAGTGAAAAAGCTGTTTGTAATGTCTGCTTAACAGGGTTGCTGTGCTTTTTTACAGCATAACAATGTGCATTTAGAACCATAAAATTCCCCTAGGGCTGTGAGCTGTGAAAGAAATCTTAAGGTAACTATATTAGAAACTACCTGCTGTAGATGGCTGTCCAGCTCAGCTCTGGCACCTGTAGTATCTTGTGAGAATATAATTCCCCCCTCCTTTCCAGACAAAGATCCTGTCTTGTGGCATTTTCCCTCTGCCAGCACAGCAGGTTAAGGACTGATGACATGACAGCAAATACAGCAGAACTGGAGACCCCATCCTGTCCCACGGACACCCAGAGAAATCAGCAGTTTCAGAGGGTTTCTTCTGTTTCAGAGCGCTGAGCAGATGGAGGGGCACAAACAGCACTCTGTTGTAGTAATGTCCTTTCCTCTCCCCAGAAACACATACCATCAGAAAGTACCAGGGTCACCTGCCTTTAGTCTGTGGCTGAGTGTGGGCAGAAATGGTGCAGTCCTGCTCCTGAGGCTTCCTTACCCATTCCCATGCCTCCAGGGATCTTGCCTGGCACTGAATAGTCATGGCAGTGGGGCTGGTGTTTCATGGGAGGGCATTTCTCATCACCCAGCAGAGCCGGGGGATGAAGGTAAATTGTTGCATGGGCAGGACTACCCACCAAGCTGTCCAGTTGGTTGCATGGTGGCCATGGAGGGCCATCCCAGTGCTGCACACAGTCTGTGTAGCACAGAAGCTTGTTTGTTCCTCAGTTTGGACAGGCAGTCAAGGGTGGGAGCAGTGTCCTGGCAAACACCTGCAGGGACCTCTCTGCTGTGCTCAGGCCTCATCAGCTGTCCCAGGGCTCTTGGAGCAGCAGCAGGCTCTTGGCCTACTCTCCATTCAGTTCACGCTAAAAATCAACATGAGGGAGCGATTTCCCTCTAGGAGCCTCCTTCCACTCTCACTGTTTACAATGAACTTTTTACCCTGCTGTTCACCATGACCCTAATGCCTGGGGCCTCTCCTTCCCTCCTCACTCACTGCAGAGGACAGCAGGTCACAGGATACACAGTCTCCTGGGGCACAGCAGGCTGCCAGTAGCCTCTACCCATTACCTGGTCCTGCTGTGGGGGCTGAGGAGGAGAGGGGGAGAGGGTCAGAGCCCAACTGCATCTGCCCCTCACGTAACCTGGCCATGGCAGAAAGAACAGACCCCACCCTGCCTGAACTGAGTCCTTGAAAGGCTGGGGGCTGTCCAGCAATGGCTGCAAAAAGTAGAGGGATGCTGTGTAATCTCTCAGGCACTCGAGAACAGGCAGGGTTGCTTTTCTCTCCTCTGCAGGTCCCTCTGATGAAGAGTAGGGCCAGAGGAGCTGCACTTTCCATTTTTCTTACTTCAGCATATTGTCTCCATGGTGCTGCAGGTATCAGAGGATATGCACCAGGAGGCCTTGCTGGATCCTCACAGATGAGGATGCACTACAGAGGAAAGAGAAGAGAGGGGGAGGACATGGAAGCTGTGGTTGAAAGGCATCCAAACACAGCTGGCAGCAGTTCTTGGTCTACCTTGATCCAGGCTGGCAGAGCCTCAGGAGCAGCAGGATCTTCAGAGTTGGCAGAAATGGCAGTTTTCTGTGAATGGCCCTTTGGCCTTGGTGTTGGGACAGCAGGGGTTTCAGAGAGAAAGCAGCTTGGCGCAGTGCTGAGGGGAACTGCAGCAACCTTTGGTGGTGGCTCTGTGTGCCCACCCTGAGCCCTTACCTACCCTCACAGGTCAGTGCGGGAGGATGGCAGAGGACAGACGGTGGCTTTGTGACCTCTGTTGCTTGCTGCAGACCTTCAGGTGTTGTGACTGCTCCTTTAGTTAGGCCACAGTGTTCAGATTGTTTTGATGTTAGTCTGCAGTATGCCCTGTTTTTACTGTTTGGCTACGTTACTTCCCACAACCCTTTCCCCTGGACTTTCTCCCTAGTTCTCTTCTAACGATTTTAGTATCTCTTAACACTCGCCTCTTCCAGTTCATAAGTTATGGGCATGTTCCCTTCCCTTTCCATCCAACTTCTCCTCTTTATTAAAGTTTTCCAATTGGCTTCAACAGTTTTGCAGTAGACATCTGCAGTTGGAGAGGGAACATCCTTGCTTCCAGAGGTCACAGACTTTCAGCTCCCATCATGCTGGAAGTCCCTGCTCTCAGCCTCTGGCCATACCTCCTCCTGTGCAGTGTGGGGCTGGGGCTCTGGTCCCTGCCGAACCTGTCAGTCTCTTGTGCAGACTCACAGGTGCCACGCAGTCTGCTCACCTGCCTCAGTTCCTTTCTCTGGCAGCTCAGTGGCTCAAGTAGGGCTTACCTCCCACTGTTGAGGCCACCATTTCTCTATCCCCAGGCTCAGGGAGACCCTGGGCTCTCCCTGTAGCTGGAGATGTGGGTGGGTGCATCTGCTTTGAGCAGCTGAATGCTGCTCTAGGACTCTGACTTCCCAGAGGTGCAGAGTCTTCTGCTGCTTCCAGCTCGTTAAATGGTACATGCTTCATAGCTTCTAATTATACTATGTCAGTAATATGTGCATAACTGATGGAAAAAGGGATTCCAGAGGTTGCTATGTCTTATTATTCCTTGGATTTGTTTATAGTAAATACCTCTCTCATTCGTAGAATTATTGCTGTCGTATTTAGTACTAAAATTACATACTAAGTGGTAAAGCAATGTATTTTTACAACATTCAAAAATAACAGGGTACCAGACTTACAAGATATTGATCTAAATATACTGAGCTGCAATGTATTCCAGTGATTCAGTTCTTTAAATGGGCGTATTGCAATAGACATGGATTCAGGCTGTGAT
>NW_009621017.1:0-17449 GCF_000690535.1 Cariama cristata | reverse complement strand
GGAAAGAATGGAGGTTATATCAGTGTATGGTGAAAGATAGTCTTATAGCTGAGGGTTTGATTTGACCTGTGAAGATGAAGACATATTTCCCTGCTGTGCTAGAGGTTACAAGTGTGAACTGAGACAATTCAAGGTAAGATACCATTGACTTCAGTGGGCTAGGTTAGAAGGGCTAGTTCTGGAAAAAATATTTAAGCGTTTTAAGCATGAACACCCAGATACTCTGCTCCTATTTCACCTATTTGTACGTATTCTGAGGGCTCTCATCCATCCCTTTTCCCTTGAAACCTCATCTTAACCTGCTGCTGAGACACTTTCTCTTCCTTTTTGCAGGAGTGTTTAGGTGGTGGCAAAAAGGCCTTAAGAAGCAGGACATTTTCAAAATAGAAACCTTAGTGCTGAACTTCAAGGCACAGATCAATAGCTTTTGAAAACTCAGCTGAATGCTGTATTTTGCTAATATTATCCCTCTCCACAGGTTCTCACGAAGTTCCCAGAAGTATCAAAAGGAGGATAATGTACTAAGCAAACTTCATTTTAGTTCTTTTACATCATTCCCGTATCCAGTGCTCTTCTAGGAAATGGAATAAGTGATACTATCCTGGACTTTTTAGGAAATCAGCCTCAAAGAAAAAAATTGCAGGTCTGGCGCAAGGAAATGTTTGTAATGCTGTTAGTGATTACTTCTTATGAAGCTGTTCCTTGGAACAGGTGGCTCAGACCTTGTGTTGTCCATAGTTTTGGGACAGACGAATTCTAATTTCTTACGAGGTAACCTGAATTCATGAACACAAGAAGACTCTGTCTGACAGGGCAATATACACACACAGAGTCACACTCAGAGAGTCACACTCACACTCAAATGCTGATCTTCCAGAGGTCAGCAAGTCCCTTTAACTGTCTTCATGCAGGCTTTGTGCCCCATGAAGCCCATCAGAGAGGACTTTGTCTCTAAACTATTCTGCCTTTGTCTGAGGTTTTGGAGAGAGGTACTCTTTCTGTGTTGGATGCAACGAATGTGTATCGGCTAAGTGAACTTATTTTGGTACTATGTCTCGGTATGAAATTCTCTGTGAAGGCTATGGTTTCATTTTCAAAGTGAGATTTGCCACACTTCTGTTTTCTGTATGCCTTTTGATTACAAATTAGAGGAAGTTCAGGAAAATATTCTAAGCAACTTTGGCAGCTTTGTAGCTTGAGGAAACTCTGTATGCATCCAGACAGCTAAAAGTTTTAACTAAACATTTAGTTTAATTCCATATAGCCTCTCCATCCTTCAAGCCTCCTGAGGCAGCATAGTAAATACAAAGGCACTGTGGATAACACTGTTTGTTTCAAGCAGCTGTGAAATGAGTCCACTGTGTATAATACTAAAGAATGCAAACAACCAGAACTGAATACTACTGTTAAATAAGTTGTGTAGTTGCAAGTGTCTAGTGGGCTGTGAGCTGTGGTTGTTTTATCATGTTCTGTTCTTCCTGAATTTTTTTCTGCTTGTCTTACTGTAAAACCTGAGTCCTGTGTGTGATTTGGCACTCTCTTGAACAAGGTGCTGTACCAGTTTGCATTGTAGTTATCATGATGGGGTTGTGGCCCTAATTTTGAGACCCCATGTGATTACAGTAGTGAAAATTAATAGCCCAGTAGTACCCGTATCCTGCTCCCATTGCTTTCTTCCCTGAAGCAGAAGCAGTCATGAGCTAAATATCTTTATCATTTTGACAGATAACAAATTGGCAATTTAACAGAATGATAAGCTATTTCCAGAAATAAAGCAATTAATTTCATTTCTGCTCTTTGATTATTTTTCAAGTCTATGAATACATTGGGCTGGTGAAATCAGAAAGTAATGCTGGAGTGTGGAGTCTGTCTTTGGGGATAAGGCAGACTCTGTTTCATTTTGCTTTATTTTCAAATATTCAAAGGTTCTGTAGGGATTACTAGTTCATATTCTTATTGTGCATCCCTCTGAATGTACAGTAAGAGCACTGGGGAAGCAAAGTGAGCCTTAGAGGCAGCTAAATATTTGAATGCCTTCTTCCCTTCACTGATCTACCTTATCCTGATGGGCAAGTCCCACTACCCAGCTCTTCCCCAGGGAGAAACCACCCAACAGCCCCTGGAAAAGCCCAGGGATGAGGCTGAGAGATGCAGGCAGCCCTGCTGGTCATAGGTTAGCAGACAAAGAGTGAGGCAAAGAGCTGTTTGACTGCAGAAGAGTTCATACAAAATGACCTTCCCACATAATGGGATACAAATATTTCACTAGCTGGTTTTATCCCTCTGAGCTGTACCTCGAGGAATTAAACAACTCCTCCGTTTTTCAAAGGTTGATATGCATGTGGACACATCATGCACAAGTCCAGTATTTTCCTAAAGAGGCAATGAGTAGCCAAGGGTGCATGCAACATGCAGTTGATGTGTGTGTGATCATGTGGTTTATGCACAAAAATATAGCATCAGTTTTTCTGGAAATGCCTAGGCTTTTTCTTTCTGTTTTACATTTTGTGGGATTGCTAGTACTCATCAGCCTCACATGATTAGTCCATCAACAGACTAATTATTCCCTGCCAAATCAACACAAAAATACTACATTGACTTTCTTAGGGGTATTCTGGACATCCATGTGCAAAAAGCTTGTACTTCTTTGGGCTCTTTTTTTCTCATGTTTTCCATTTTTGGATTTTGCTTATGGATTTGATTATTGAAATTGGCTCCAAAATGCTAGCAGGAGATTAGCTGCATATTTGAATGTCCTTGTTCAATGAAGATTAATTTACTAACTTTTTAATTAATTTTCTTTAGTACTTCCAACCAATCGGAGAGAGTCCCTTATCACTAATTATTTAATCAGAGTACTATATTACAAATGCCTTATTTAATTAGCAATGTCGCATTAGTATTGATGTCAGGTAAACTACTATAGTATTTCATTATAGTTATAAATCTACATATAATTATAAAAATGTAGGAAGTCAGTAATCAGTACGATGGTACAGCAATTTGCATTGTGTATCTCTTCTTACAAAAGAGTAATTTGGTTAAATGATAGTTTGAATTAACTTATCGTTTCAAGTTCTCAGATGGCATAGATTAGTGAGAAACTGCAAGAGTTTACACCAACAGAAAATTTTACTGGTGGTATGTTGAGCATGAAAATAATTCTGTGTTGAAAATATTGTGAAAAGAGAAATGAAAATATGCTTCTTTTAAATTAAGTTCAGCAATAGTAATTAAAAATGACCATGTCATAGTGGCAAAGATTTAAACTAAACCATATTACTAACCATATTTCAGAAACAGTTGATACTTGTATTAGGAAATACATTAAATGTAGTAAATGAAAAAGAAAGACCACTTACTGTGTCCTTTGGTCAAATTAAAGCCAACTGATTCTTTCACAAAGGAAAAAAAAAGAAAGTCCAAGTTGTGATAAATGCATACTGCAGGACTATTATACTTCACTATCCCTGCAATCACTAGTATTGTCTCTTTCAGAGAAATATAAATTAGTTGTGCTACATGGATTTTTGCTTGTGAACTACATGAGGAGTCATTGAAATGAGTCAGAAAACACAGTTCAAATGCTATATCATTAGTAAGAATAAAGTTAATTTCTGAATATAGACCACTTGAACTTTTAAAAATATGTGTAGGATCTGAGGTGTGCTTGGAATAATATGCAGAATGGTTTTTCTACTGTACAGAGCATTAGACTTTTGAAAGTATTTCAGTTGTTCTGTAACCAAGAAAAAGTCACCTTTCTGAATACTTTCTGTAAAAAGGGGACATAGTCCATGTATTGTGTTAGAAAAATCATCAAAGAAAACCTATGTGCTGCTTCTTCCTTGTTCTGAATTGTCATAATCATACCTGGCAGCATTCTATTTTTCTGTCCTCTTAGCAGCTCAAGGCTTTTTCAGTTAAAATAGGCAGGTTAAATTTATAAGCAAGGAAAAAAGTTTAAAAAAAAAAAAAAAACACCACACCAAAAATCCACTCCAACTAACTTTTGCAATCTCCACAACTATTCGTGTTCATAATATTAAATAGATAGAAAAGTGGTTACAGATTTGAGGCCTAAAAATGCTCTTGGCTAAATTCTATTCAACCTTTACAGGTTTCGCTGAACTCCTGCTGAGATTTGCTTCAGTACTGAGTAAAGACATTAGGATTTGGCCCTTGTCATACAATCTTCTTTGTCAGAATACAAAATGGCATTACGAATAACTACTTGCAAATAATCAGAATGCGAAAGCTAGAATAGGACTTCATTATAGCATTTGTTCTCTGAAAAGGAGAAGCTGAGCATATTCCTACAGAACTGATATGACTGGAGGTTTTACCTTCCAGGCTGGCTCTCAGTTCAGGCACAGGTCAGTCTATGATTTCAAGGACTCAGAGTAGAGATAGTGTTAAACTCATATTGGCATTCTCAACAAAAAATGCATTATGCAGTATTTTTATAAGTATATTTATTGGCACTTATTATTGTTCAGTCAAACTGTAATTAAAATGAACTGACTTTTATTTCTGATTTCTTATTTTTCCTGGTTACAAAACAAAGACCTGATACCTGGCGTTCTTGGTCTAAGCGGATGCAAGTTGAAGGCAGCCTGGTCTTGCAGCATCCCGAGCAGAGACTTCAGGCTTCATACCACAGCTCAGTCCCATGTGCAAGTGCATGTAAAGTACAGGAGTTTTCTGTTACAGTCTGTTCAACCAGGAAGTGGTGCTATTTAGTATCATAACATATGTTCTCTTGTTTACTTCAAAATAAATATACCCAAAGCTAGACTGAACCAGTGGCTCCTAGGAGAACACTTGACTGATTCATGAAATGCAGTAGCTGGCTCCAGAACGGATGTTGCTGTTCTCTGGAGTACAGCTGTCACTTTGCGGTGTTTGCCTTTCACTCTTCGCAACTTCTTGACATGAAGTAAATTTGTGAAAGGCAGATGTTGAGCTTGAACAGAAAAATAAAGATTAAAGAAAGATGAAAGAAGGTTAGAAGTGGCTTACTAATTCTTGGTATGGTAGTACAGCTTTATGCATGCTTATTAGCAAGCAAGAAAAGAATTGCTGTATCTTAGTGGGCTCCTGTAGTTCTCCTGAGATGGAGCCAATTACAGATGAGCCTGTATTGCTGAGTTTATATGCTAGAGGACTCTAATCTAGTGTATCACCTAATTAAATTTTAGCAGGATAAAAGAAAAGCACTGCTCCCTAGAGATAAGGGTGGGTGCATATTTCTAATATCCATGTATGCTGTGCACTGCTGACTCTAAGACAAGGCTTGAAGTAACTACGTAGAAGTTCTGATAAAGCTGTCTTCTCTCTGGATGTTCAAGAACCCTTTCCTATCTCTATGATCAAATAATTTTCTCACCTCTCTTATCATAACCTTCACCATCCTAATCTCAGAGAAGAAGAAAGACTGATTGAAGGAATTAGATAATTCTTTGAAATTAAATCAATAAGCTATGTAGATCAAATGTCCCACAAATATTCTCCAGATGACACAAATTCAAATGAGCAAGAAAGGCATTAATTGTAAGCCAGGTTTTGGGTAGTTCTTGTTGAGGCATGTCTTGAGAGATTTACAGCTGATCCCCTGAAGGACATTGTGTTGTTCTGTGTCATGCATGGCTCCCCATGCATCTGTGGGGAAAACTGGGAATGCAGAACCAGATTTCACTGAAGAATACTGAGGTGAGTTATGTGTCTTGGGGGGAAAAGCCAAGTATTAGAACCTAGCTCTGTGGTAAGAGAGGAACTGACACTTGATGGCTGCAGAGTCGCGGTCTTGGATGCTCCCCTGCTAGCAGGAGCTCACACCAGCTCTGTCTTGCGAAATCCTGCTTTTTCAAGCCTTGCACCGATGGCAGTGCATTCATCCACAGATGTCTTCAGGTAACAGGCAACTTTCCCACTGGGATTATGAGTAATATCGAGGTAAAGGTGGCATCCTTGCAATTGTACTGAAGTTATGGCAACCCAAATCTCTGTTTGTACATCTTTGGCAATGAGGACAAGCATCAGTTATAAATACATAAACCCAGAATACGAAGTTTGCCATGCATTTGTGGTAGTTTGTGACACACTGCTTATCTGTATACTTATGTATCTGTAGAGTCCTATCTATGACTTAAATTTTATAGGTACGTAAGTATAGAGATAAGCGGTGTGCCACAAAACAATACATATCTGTAGGAAACAATACATAGATACTACAGTTTTATTACGGTGTTATTTTACCACAGGTTAGCAGCACAGTCTTTACCTCTGCTCTTGGTCTGATCTGACAGAGTGAAAAGAGCTGTTCACAAACAAGTCAGATATTCACAGCTATGTCTCACAAGTGTACTTGAGAGAATGTGCTATACTCAATGCCCTGCACTTGCACCTGTCAACCATGAGGTGAAAGCAAACTTGAAGGCTGCCAATATCTTTATGTACAACTATTTACCCAGCCACTGTGACATGTTGTTCTGCTGTCTTACATCTTCTTCACCTGCAGCAAATAGAGCTTGAAACCACTATTTTCATAAAAGCAGAGCATCCAGAAAAGGCTGCCTACTCATGCAGACTGACTGAAGCATGAGTTTGTTGGCCACAGTTTATTGTGGAACACAGAGAGGGACCACTTGAATCTCAAGTAAAAATAGCAGTATTTAAAGGTGAATTATGTGTTAGAATTTTTTTATTTGGTGTTTTGGTTTCCAGATTTCATGAAATATAAACAGAAATAACTCGCTTATTTTTTATGTTTCATCAAGTGAGATCTCAGCTGACTGACTGAGGTGAAGTTGGAAATCAGCAGGAGGCAATGCCAATTTATTTGTTCAGATGTTTTCAGGCAGTCTCTTTAAGTTTAACATCATTGTTAATGCTTTTCAAAGGATCCATTCTGACAAGGCACCACTTGTTCTAGAAAGAAACAACAGCAAGAAAGTTTCATAAGAAAGGATGACTTTTTTTTTTTTTAAAGGGAATGCTGTGTGTCAAACTTTACTTTTCAGTCCTTGAAAATCCAGACACCAGCATGTTTCTAGTATGCAAGCACCACATTCAAAGCCCATGTTTCCATAGGCAGAGCTCTCTGTAATAAACTGTTCCCTCAAAAGTTGCTAGCAAACCTTTCCAAACTATAGCTTCCCCAATAAAGAGTGTCATGACAAGGACATAAGTGTATGGGAACCAAACACTAGTCCTAGAGTCAGTCTTGCCAGCAGTTCTGTCTTGGACTCAAGGCCAGTTTAGTACATAATGTTGCTCTTTTGTTGGAGCTCAGCTTCTATGCCTGAAAAAATAATGTAGTAAGTTTTGCTGCATTTCCCATAGTGTTTAATGAGATCAATGAACTAAAATGCGAACCATGCCTAGAAAGGTGGGACTAAACTTTCTTGCTGGAGTTATGGTACATATCTTGACCTCGTGTCAGTGTAGCAGCTTCTGCATGCTGTGGGAAAGCTAGTGCCATGGGATCCCTGCTGGAACTCCTTCAGCTGCCATTTCCACCCTAGGAATGACTGGGGAGACCCCAAATCCAGCCAAATGGCCCTAGAAGTTCCTTGTAAAGGGAGATTTGCAAATTGTTCCATGTACCAATGCAATATCCAACTGTGTTTATCCCAGAGGAATACAGATGCCTTTGAACTTGTCTTTGATCCTGTCATTTTCACCACTTTGCACATTTTGGCCTTCCTGAGAAACTTAATGCCATCATTGCCTCTGTGCCCTAGTTTTCGGTGTTGGAGATCCGCTAATGCATTGTAGCTGAAAATAGGCATAATTGTGGAACGGAAGGGTGAACTCTTGCCATAAAGCATACAATATATAATTGCAATGCAATGACTTTATCACCGTTAAATGGCAAAGAATAAATAAGAACGTTGCCAAGTCATGCGTTTCTTTGTATTTATTTGAATTATCTGTAAAATATTGAAATAATAGGCCTTGGGAATTAATACTGAGAAGTTTGGACTGCTGTTTGTTTAGTAGAGCTTCCTTCCTGCAACACTCCTAAAAATGTAATTGTAATGGAAATTGTTTCTGCTAGGAACATAATAGGCCAGGTGGAAGGAATGAATAAAAGCTCTGTGCAAAATAGCTCACAAGGGTATTGGAAATCTTTCAAGAGTCTTTTTAAAAAATGAAATGGGCATTTTTACTGTAACCAACAAACATATTATTGCTGGACCTGTTGACAATAGACTCTGGTGACTCAGTGCAATCATTTCTTTCATGTGTGATCTATAGGTAGCTCATTTGAGGGATTTAATCTCATAAAACTTCACTATAGTAAATTGCTATAGTTTATTTTGTGTATCCTAAATAACATGAGAATGTAAATGTATTTCTAGTCTGAACCAGACATAACTGATAATGAGCCATTCTGTTACTTCTAATATTCCTTGGGTTCTTTGTATCAAAATGTTTTTTGTACCTCATTATTTTGGTGGATGATGCCAATTTGTTGAAATGAAAAACCTACAGGAACATACACATTTCAATAATTTTCTTATATGGAAAAGTTTGTCAGGTTCAGGATAGACCATTTGCAAGCAAACAGAAAAGGGTAGAAAGACTGCACGTCTTTTCTAAGAGTGGGATGCGGGAAGTTGTAAGGGTCTAATCTGAGCCTGACAGGGCAGAATGGAAATAACTCACTTAGACTTTATTGAGCATGTGCTAAACACATATGTCTTAGCCAGTCATAGCTAGTCCTCATTACTGAAGCTCTCACTGTTTATATGAGTTATGCAATATTAATTGAACAAATTGAGAGAGATTGATTCTCATGATTGTAGGAAGTAATGGTGCAGCACTGTAGTTTAGCAAACCCCAATGTGAGACCTCAAGTGAGGGAAAAGTGGTTTTATTTTCAAACAAAATCAGTTTTACTCAGTCACACTCTTGTACCACATATTCAGAAACTGAAAGATGTATGTGCCGGAGTCATCTGTTCATCGTGCAGACAGCACATTTTATTGAGGTCATTTGTCCAGACTTTCTTGCAGTTGCTTGGCGGATGAGGGATGGAAGCTGTTGAATCCTCTTCCCTTCTCCTGGGTGCTTCTTAACTTGGAAACCCTCACCAATATTGGGTTGGCCTGTTTGTACCTTTTAGAAGCAGACAGTGATTGTGATTTTTCATCTCTATCCTGTCTCACCTCTGTGAATCATCAGGATTTGTACACTGCTTTTTGTCTGCTTGTATGGGTCTCTCATGGCTGCTACTCTCTTCACTGTCTTCCCACCATCATCTCTAAATGCACTGAGTCTTTACTTTAGTCTCCTTGTAGGCTGCGTTTGTTTTAAGATGTCTCTTCTTTCAGTCTATCCCTTCTTGCCTTGGTGGTGGATGCCCTGAGAAGATGCACATAAATGAACTGGCATCCTGATGACCTGCTATACATGCCGTCAGCACATGCCATTCCCGTAACCCTTCTCCTGGGAGTTGTTCCTTCCAGTGCTTCCAAACCCAGATATTCCCAACCATTTTCCATTCAAGTGATCTATTTCAAGTGTCATTTCTATGACATGTGATCCTTCTATCCAGCACGAAAGGTGCTCAGGCTGCACTGCTGTGCTGTGGAGAACAATGGGCTGTCGACAAGCTGCTCGCTCTGGAGCTCATACTCTATGTAGCTATCAGCTGTGGCATTCAAATTCACAAGAATGATAAGTGGTTCAGATTAAGAGAAAGAAAAATTCAGTAGCCTTGCCTTCACCAGCTGCCTGTCTTAAGGATTTCATATTTCTGGTTCAACTGATGGTATCACAGTCCAGGGAGTTAGCAGTTTTGAATAGCAGGTAGTGGGAATTAAACGCAACTGGAGTGATGTGCTAAACTGGTCTTTGTTGCCCTAATAGGGGGATTGTATACAACCTCACATGACTGTATCTCTAACCATACAGCTGACACCATTTCTTGGGATATTCTCTTGGACTGTGCCTTTGACTTTGACAAACTCTAGTTTGATGTCACCAGGATTATTTGCTTGCAAATATTGGTTTGGAATGTACTAAAGCACCTTGAAGTATCAAGCAAGGGAAATGCTTGCCTTGCTTGTTCCTGTTGTTCCCCAGTAGATGCTCTTTTGCAGTTTCACCAAAACCATGAGATGGTGTTCGTGTGACCAATGGACAAACTCATAGATTATGTAGAAACAGATGTTTAAAAGTCCTAATTTGTATCATTCTAAAATAAACATTTAAAACAGAATGTGAATGCATTATGTCCTACAGATGCCTGTTTGTCTCGACTGAGTATGGAAGGAAAGATGGATGTATAGCTCAGATATAGCCATCTCCATGGGAGCTGGCTCTTATCTGGAAGTGGTAGTGTTTCTAAGATTCCCCTTTTTAAAAGAACATTAACATGAAAGGACCAGATTTTGCAAGTATCATTCAGAGAGGGGCATTTAATATTCCTGGGTCCATCTCTTACCTTCAGGCATCCTTTAAGAGTGTCTTTGCAGAGAGAAGGGAAGGGAAGATACCAAGGGGGGCAGAACATGCTCTTATAATATTCATAAGAGAGAAGGCACAAACTTAATAGCATAGTCATTAGAGCATACTTGCTTTGTGCTTTAAATGTTAAATGGCTCAGAAGTGTTACGTACTAGAAAATAACAGCTACAAAAAGAGAAACATCATTTCTTTTTCATATGATATCTACTTTTCCCCAGAGAGAAATGGACATTTTCTCACCTGCACTTTTGGTAAAGTATAACAGCAGCTGGCTTTATTTACTTACTACTGTAATTTGTGTTATTAGTGATGTCAGGCCAGTTCTGGGAAGGGGTTTTGCTGAAGGGAATTGTGCTCCTTCTAATACCCGATTACTCTGGATGTGTCCGAAGTACCATAGCAAAAGAAATGCTGGGCAGATCCCACTACTTTTGCTCATACTGGGCTGATCTTTATCCCTTGAATGGTGACATTGAAATCAATTTGTCTGCTTAGGAAGTAAAAGGCTCTTTATCATGAGTCACAGTGTCACAATTCAGACTGAGAATCAGGTTTATTATATCGATTAATCAACTTCATTAACCATTAGATTAAATGTACACACTTATCTCTAGGTAAGGACAGTTTATAGATTATGTGCGTTAGCCTAGATGGAAACCAGATTTTACAAGAATTTCTTAAACTGCATAAAACATAACAATGCTATGTGTAACAGATGTTTAGTTAAGTAAAAACTGATTATTTAATGATAATTTCAACATACTTTGGTCTTAGTTTCAGGTTTGTTGTTAAAATTCACAACTCTTTGCATCCTGTCTTCTATTTTTCCCATGCTGAACAGGTGTCTTTGTAAACGTACAAAAAATGGATCAGAGAAATACCACCTTTCCCGTCATTGTTCCTTCCTCAATCAAAACATCTATCTAGCACTGTGCCTCAATATCACTTCCTATCCTGAAGAAGCCTATTGCTTTCCTTGTGTAGAGAGAATTGTGAACAACCTTGACGCTATTGGAATATGAAGGTAACACATGATTTGCATCCTCAGTCCCAACCATGCAAATTCCTCTCTTCTTTCCTTGTGGAGCCGAGATACTGTTCTTGTTTTTGTATGAAAAATGTATTAACACCTCTCCATGGAGTATAAAAAACTGCAGTTCAGATCTTCAGCTTTCAAAGTTTTACCTTGCTTCAGTTCCCTGCACACTTAAAAAGGGATTACACTTGTCTTGACATTAATTTCTAAATCTGTAGATGTCAGAAACACTGTAGACCTGAACCTTTTTCCCTCATTCTGACATAAACCAAATGGGAATTAAATGTTTGTCTGGGAATTCTATGGCAGTGCTAGTCAAGGACATTGCTGTGCTCTAAGAGGCATAAAGTTGTCCCTCATAGCTCTGTCCTGAGTACAGAAAACAGGGCACCCAGCTAGACTTTGGTCCTTTCTTCATACCTTTTGTGTCTCTAACTGCATCAAGGATGGTAGGATATACAGATTTTATATGACACAGACAACAAGAAAGGTGGGAAAACAGTATAGAGTAACTTGAAATTGAAAAGGAAGTTTGCACATCCCATTACGACTTCTGTTCTTACTGTTTACCACCCTTGGGTGCACTTGTTTGTGATACCAGTATGGCGTACTACTGGAGTGGCCTATTTTAAAAACTTGTGGAAAAAAAGTATGTGTGACTTGATACATGAGGAAAGAGAGAATGGTACGTTCTTTGTTGTGAAACATCTGTCACCATAGGTGGAGAATGCTATGCTGTCAGCATTCGCAACTTCAAAGAATGTATTGTGTACTTGAGTCCCACGTATTTTCTACAAGAATGCATTTTTGATAATAATTATGCAAGCTACCTGATGTATTTTCATGCATCCCAAAGCAAATATTTCTCTGTGGAAGTCCGTAACTGGTGTTGTAATAATGCTAATTCAAATGATCTAATTCCTCAAATGATTTTAGTGACCAGAATCTTTAGGCAGGCTGCTGTGCATAAGTAAGATATATATCTCTGACCATCCTTGCCAACCTGTTTTTTAAAAGTGCAGTTATTGTTAGGATTACTTCAAATATTAAAATAATCCTTTTATTTTCAAGGGAAGGTGAAAATTTTACATAGTTTCATTAAAAAACAAGCCTGAAGGCGGAAATCACAATCTGTGCATACAAGTTTAGAAAGCAGTTATATAAGCTCAAATGAATTTACTTTAACTACCAGTACTGATAGAGTGTGTTTAACGTTATTATCAGTAGAGAATTGCATTAATTTTCACAGTACTACCTCATTCCCATTTGAGAATTTTTTTCAGTCTCAAGGCTGATTGGGAAGTTCTTCCATTATTTTTTACTAACTTATCTTGAGGTAAGGTGCAGCATCCTGATCAAGTCATAGATAGTAAGTGAAAAAAAGTCCTTAATTTGTATCCAGGAAAGCAAAAAGAAACAGCTTACCTGCTGTGCTGGCATTAGAAATCATAACTGTTCTTTTTGATATTACACTGTTGCTATCCACAGAGTTTTTCGTCCCCTCTGGTCAGAATAAATATGATTATTTCCATGCCTGACAGTGGATTTGGCAAGATGCCAAACATGGGTTTGGCTTCTGAAACAAAATTTCAAGAAGCAGCCCAGTACAAGGATTCACATAGAGTCCACTGACTGATTGAGAAACTTGCATCCGTGGAGACAGCTTGTCCCATGATTTTCGCAAACTGCAGGAACTAAACTCCATTTTGGTTTTGAAGCCTCTGTGGGGCTTTGTTGGAACTTCAGCTGGTGCAACCTGTGGAAGGAGTTTGGAGGGGTAAAACAGACTTCTGGCAGAGGCAATGGTAACAAGTCTGTATGGAGAATTTGTTAAAGTCTGTAAGACTTTTATTTAAAGCGGGTAGTTAGCTTTGTCCCAAGCTCTCATGATTAAATTTGATTCAAACAAGGCATGGTTGGTTGTGTGGACAGCGTTGTGTGCCCCAGCTCAGAATTGCAATTATAAGGGAGGATGTTTTAGTAAGAAATCCATGATGAGTAAAAGTGTTTGTCTTTTTGTCGGTTTTGCTCACTGTGGGAGCCTGCCCTTGTCTTTGCGGCAGCGTTCTTTTTATCTTCTCTGTTCCAAACATCTCTTCATCGAAATCAATACCAAATGTTGACTTTGTTTGGATGGCACCGTTGGCCCAAAATAAGGCCAAAGTTAAATCAGAAAAAATATTTCTTGTAACTTCAAAAGTGATAGTAATTAAGCAGTTGATACATTTCATTTACAATTTATGGGCCAGATGTTTATTCCTATTTAATCATCAGTATGTAATATTATTAAGGACTGAGACCTGAAATTAATCTACTTCAAAACATTTTTTGGTTAAAAATCAGTTTAATTAAGTGCGTACATTGATTCATATGGGAATAAATAGAAGAATAATTTCTCCCAGAAAATCGTCCATATTTCAGATATTTTACATGTCTCACAAGTCTTTATTCCACCTTCACAAATTTAGAGTCAGGAGTTCGGCAGCCAGTGATATTGTGCATCTGTTACAAATGCTGTTGTGCAATGTTCAAAATCCTGAACTGAGATCAGCTTGAAGAACCTGATATTAAAAATGAAGTTGCCAAAAAATCTTGTTGTTACTTCTATAATTAAAATGTCATGTGAGATACTTATTTAGCTATAAACATCTGCTTGAACCACTGACCTGTATCCTGGCACAAGAACTCCCAGGGAGACCCTATTGTACGCAGTACTGACAGTATCACTTACCTTCCGATGTTTGATAACTCCTGTTCAAACAGAAAGACACAGATTTGCTGCCTGAAAGATCACAGTCCTGCTCTTCCAAAAAATAAGTCCTACCAAATAAGCATTTTTTCCGAAGAGCTGTCACTGCAACTGTTTGAAAAGGGAGTCAGTGTTTAATAAAGGTGTAGCACTGGGGAGTTCTGCTAAGAAGGAGCTCTGCATGGCTGAGTATCCAGCATCCAGAATAATATCACTACTTCATTGTCTTTCCTTTGAAAATAAAAGCTGAAATGTAAATGCAGCATACTGAGAGTTAAAATTACAGCATTAAATATACATCATAGATTTTCAACACATCCAAACAGAAGTATCCTAGAAAATTTTAAAGGTCCCTTAACAGGCAAATGTTTGTTTTAGTCACTTTTGTGTATCTGCTGGTAACTCCTTAACTATCTCACCAGAGCAGAGCAATTTGATGGCTTTCTGATCAACAGCTGTAGAAAGAAGTTAAAATAAGATGCACCTTGTAGAAAGATGCAATAAGCAGACCCTCTAAGTAACTATATGCACAACAGAAAGGAAAAAACTGATCAAATATACATGTTAAATTAGGTAAGGTTAATAGAGTTTAGCATCTAATACTAACCTGGTTTTAATTTACTGTGTTTAATAGCCTATTATGTTACCAAGATATCAAAATACAGTGAGATTTCTGATAGGAAAATAACACCTTTAGAATGAATTATTTATCTGGAAATACTACAAAAGTCAGGTCTTGTAACTGTAGACGCTGTAGGACTCCAGGAATTAGAGCTCTCAGCTGACCAGTACAGCAGTGTGGAAACATGGCAGATGCGCCATACGGTAACACCAGTTCTTACGCAATCTGAGCACCAGTCTAATGCCTTTAATGTCATTAATTTGAGAGGAATTACCCTAAATGAAGAAGGAAGTATACAAAGTCTAAATAAAACTAGTAACATTTAACTGAAGCATTCAGTAAGTGTTTGGTTGGATCAATACAAATATTTAAATGAGTCTATTAATGAAATATCTTGCTCACATTATCTCTACTCAAGGGTATAATGCAGGACTGCTTGATCATGTCTAGGCTAATATTATATGCAATCATAACTACCTGACTAAAAAAATAAGCTATAGTTATGCAGGACTACTATTCTGTAAGGTGTAAGACCTGTACTTACTGAAATCAAAGGGAAATGTATTGCTCTGATTTCAAAGGGATCAAATTAATCTACTTTTATCTGAAAATAAATAGGTTCATTCATGTATTACTTAAAAATTATTGAACATTGCACAAGTTACAGTACAGGTACAAGATAAATATTTAAAGGCTAGTCTTTAATGGAAGCCTTTAACTGTCTTCAAATCTTGTTTCACATTTTTGTGCTTAGCATTTATTTAAATCTGTCAGAACTGGATATTTTCATGATGGGCATACATCTAAAATATTTCACACCATCATTTTCATCAACTCCTATGGCCAGGTTGTATTGCAGTGCCTGGAAGTTCAGTGTAATAATCTCAGCTGAACTAAGCTAAGTGTTTGTCTTCCTCTGTACTTCACAGAAACAAAAAAAACCAAATAGTATCATTACTCTGTTTCAAAAGAGATGTGAAAAAGTCCTGATCTTCCAAGCTGAATCTTTATTTTCATCTAAGCTTTGCTTTGTGTCTTTTGTTTTAATCAATAGCATTTGATCACATAGAAACAATAATTTTCTAGTCTTTCAGCTAGGAGGTATTAGTCAAGATTTGCTTGCTATAAATGGTATTTATTGCGTAAATGATAGCCGAAATGATATAAAATTTAAAAGGAAATATAAATCCAGTTAATTTTTAATGAAATGAAACAGTTAATTTTGTTATGACACCTGGTTAAGGACTAATACTCTCCTCATTACTCAGGAACTGAAATATGATTGCATAGGGTTAATGTTCAGAGCTTTGGCACCATTCTGATGTACTTGAGGCTTTCACTAGGAGCTCTTTTGAAAAGGCAGGACCACTGATCATGCCACCTCACTTTCTATACCAAGACAAAACACAGAGGATTTATTTCATATGCAACAGACTGCCTTTAATTAAATGTTCTGCAAAATAGTACTGAAGCTTTGCCACCCTGGTACACAGACAAGTGACCACTGTCAACCCGACTTTGATCCCTTCGTGGGCAAAGAATTAAAGCAAGGAAGTGTCCCATCCAGTAGTAGCAGTGAACAACATGCAACATACACATCCATTGACCTCAGGTAAGAGACATCAGATGTCACCAGAAGCCACAGCACCTTCATGTGGTGGAGCCTGCCTGACTGTTCAGGGGGTAGATACTGATCTGCTGCTGGTGCTCCCGGAAGGTCTATGGCTGCATAAATAGAAAGGAATAGCACTCATAGTGTGGGGCCTGGTGGACTATGGGTCAGTCACTTCAGTAAGCTAACATAGGATACAGCAGCCCTGTGTACTATGCTTACCTATCCTGAAATATGACTATTGTAAACCAGGCTAATGCTGTATATTCCTCTTGAAGACAGGAACATAGGTGGTATCAGGATACCAATCTGCGTTGCATCTTTTTGGATGAGTCATCAACTTAAGGAGTTGGTTCAGTATCTGTTACCAGAAGGCCGGGTGGTGGCTTGGACCTAGTGTCAAGAGGTCCAAGCATCTGTCTTCCTGTCATCATCTTCTATGACTTATGCATCTGAACTTCCCTGTGGAAGTTCAGTCTCTTGTTATTTGGCTTTAACCAAATCTTTCTGATTAAGCAAAAGCAGCTCTTGCCAAGGATTCTCATTTATGTGTGAAAATCCTTTCCTGACTTTTTCAGTTTGTCAGCCAGAATGCACTGTTGATCGGCGTAGAGTACAAAGGTGATGCATAGTTCAACTTCACCCCATCAGATATTTGTAGAGGGGAAAAAAACCACCCTACAGCTCCATTGACGTGGATGTACTGGAGTGAATCCAGCGGGGGGCCATGAAGATGATTAAAAGGACATTTAAGGACCAAAGAGAATCTCCCCCCATTACTGGAGGAAGAGGGGAACGTTGCCAGCAAGGATGAGGAAAAGGCAGAGGTACTTAATGGTGCCTTTGCCTCAGTCTTTAAGAGCCAGACCAGTTATCCTCAGGGCAGCCAATCCTCCGAGCTGGATGATAGGAGTGGGGAATTGAATAATCCCCCCATTATCCAGGAGGAAA
>NW_009621016.1:0-312 GCF_000690535.1 Cariama cristata | reverse complement strand
GCTAGTCGCCCCCAGTGCTCCTACTCTCTGGGTCTTTTTGTCTCTAGTGCAGATTAAACGTCACGTCCGCACTTGAACTTGAATTTTATCCCATTGTACAGAGGCAGCCCCAGCCATAGAGAGACAGAGCGCTCCCAGAGAACCAGGACTCCGCCATCTTCACATTGCAATATATAATAGTAATAGCCAGCACCAGCCCAGCTGCACTGGGGGCTTCCTTCCTTCCAGTCCCAGTGCCAGGCGAGGGGGGAAGAGTGCAAAGTGGTGCAGGAGCACTGGCAATCCAAAAGCACCAGGGCAACGCAGTGCCAC
>NW_009621015.1:1981-2219 GCF_000690535.1 Cariama cristata | reverse complement strand
GGGGGCTGCCATCACCGCAACGCGCTGCTTCTGCTCCGGCTGGGATCAGGCACCAAAGGCCGCCTGGCACCAGGTGTCAGGGGCAATGTGGTGGTGATTCACGCGTTCCCCATTTCATCTGCATCCACCTCAAATGCAGTCAGCGACGGCCTGGTCCCACGCAGCATCCGTGTACCTGGGAACGCTCTCACTCCCTGCCTTGCCCCCCCCCCACACCCCACCAGCGAACGGCTGCGCA
>NW_009621015.1:540-1927 GCF_000690535.1 Cariama cristata | reverse complement strand
GACTCGCCCTGGAACACCCCCCACCTTTTTTTTTTTTTTTTTTTTTGGCCATCTGACCTCTGACGCTTTGGAAAGAAACCCACATGAGTATTACAAAGCACTCACAAAGGCCGTGTTTGCTCGCACAGCCCGGTGCCTCCTCCATTTACAGCAAAGTTATCTCCAGAAGTACAGACAGGTTGTTTCAGACACAGCAAACATTACCTTTCCTTGCATTTTTAATGCAGCTTACACGTCAAAGCTCTTACCAAAGAAAAACCATTCAACAGCCAAACCTCTCTGTCAGTCTTCAATGTACTTTCTCATTACAATTTCAGGGAAGTAACCACACTCAAAATTTCCCTCTCAATCCTTTGAGGCTCACACAAACTACCCAGAGGATGCCGATATAAACGTACTTTCTTGCCTGCAATTTCTTTCCAGGCTGTCTCAATTGCTCCTTGCTGCCATGGGAGAAACTTGGCGATGCACCGGGCGCGGGGCGGCCAGAGGGGCCTTTTCCCAGCTCATTCCCGGTGCTTCCCAAGTGCCCCGCAGCCCAGCCCAGCCCACACAGGGAAAAAAACTCGCTCTCATCAAGGCTTTTCCTTTCTGGCCTTCAAAAGAAAATCGCCCAATTTGTGATAGGATCCTGCTGTTCAGAGGGGGGAATCTGCATTTTGTTAGCTACAGGAAACAGAAAAAAAGTCCAGACCCTGAAATTAAAGCCCCAGAAGGACAGAGATGAGCTGGGGGATGGGGATCAGCTACTGCAGCAGTCGCTGGGTTCCAGAGTTACAGAAATTTTTATAGGCAGAGGGGAACAAGGACAAGGAACGGCCTCATTTCGTGGGCTGGATGGGGTCTCTTGCCTCTAACAAATAGTTTCCCCACGATCATCTATTGGGAAAACTGAAGTGTGGCCAAGTTGGTTTTGATTTTCTTTTAAAGTATTTTTTCTCATCTCAGGTTTTTGGCTTGTTTCTTGGGGGGCAGCGACGGCGACAGGAGCGCTCAGCAGCCTGCCCACCCCTGGGGGGGAAGGGAGCGGAAAGGAGGGGGCTGCTCCAGCCTAAAGACCAAAAAGGTGGAAGAGAGCAACCCGCAAGTGTTGAAAATTGCTGTAGGCCAAGATATTAACAGGAGTCCTTTGCCCGCCCAGATCACCGCCACGGCGGTTCCCGTTTAATTAACCTTTTGCGGGGGGGGCCGACTGGGTTGCGCTGTCCTCCCCCCCCCCCTGCCAGCGTCTCTCCGCGGGGCTGCGGAGAAGCGGCAGCACGAAGAGAGCAGCTCCCAGAAAGCGGCTGGGTGTTACGGAGGCACCGAGGGGGACGGGCAGGGCCTGGCACAACCCCGACAGAGGGGTTTTATGGAAAGAATACAAGAAGGCACCTACCCATAAATA
>NW_009621015.1:0-506 GCF_000690535.1 Cariama cristata | reverse complement strand
GACAGGTAGGCAACACCAGCCCTTGCCACCTTGGCTCTGCCCAGAGGCTCTAGCACCAGGCTACCTTCTAGGGGAAATTAAACCAATGTGGGTAAATATGTATCAAAGAGCTCCGCGGTTCAAAAATAACCTCAAGGGTTGACTGAGGAGGCTGAGAAGGAAACGCTGGGGATTGTGTCTCGAGCCTCGGGAGATGCTGTCCCCAGCGCCTGAGAAAACATCTGACGGAAAGAAGCATAAACTGTTCGTTTGCTCTGAAGCTGCCCTGGCAGGGTGATTTTTAGTGTATAAATTCTGGTTTAGGAATTATCTTTTTACTTTTTTAAAAAAACATTTTTACTACTTGGAGCTAATCACAAAGCATTTTACACTAGCCACGCAGGGGATCAATTCCCAGTGATTGTAACAGCCCAGAGGCTGTAACAGAAGGAAAATGAAAACATTTGAGAAGCAATCCTCTTCCTTCATGAAAGATAACCCAAGGAGTGGCAGAGCCCGTCCGAGCG
>NW_009621014.1:0-4809 GCF_000690535.1 Cariama cristata | reverse complement strand
GCAGTGTGGCCAGCAGGTCAAGGGAGGGGTATTGAAGTATTAAACTTTTAGGATAAGAAGAGTAAAACTGTCAAAGGAGGCAGTCATATTCAAAGTTTTAAACACATTACAGAAGGAAACTCTCACAATCAAAATGTTTTAATCAGAAAATTTCCTTTGCACAAACAGTGTAATTTTTATTTCAATATCTTTTAAAAGGAAAAGTTGTTTTCTAATTTTTTTAAAAAATTATTATTCAAATACTATCTAAACTGAGAAAAATGTAAAGGGAGGAAATGTGGAGTTGGGGAACTACTAGTTGAGTAGTTCAGATCTGACAGATTTAAATTAGTATCATTGTGGTTTTTGACTAAATAGTTCTTATTCTTTATTGGTTTTATTAGGTTTTCAATTTTCATACTGAAGAGAAAAATCTTGTCTTCCTCAGCATGATTAAAGTGCGGCAAAAATGCAGTCGCTGTAGTGTAAGAACTAGCTATGTATCTTTACAAATGGGATCTCAATGGATGTTCTGCATACATTTATGACAGCTTAAATAGCAAATAGAAAAAGAGAGGAGGAAGAGATAGCAAAGTATTTGGAGAGTTAAAAGGAACAATATTCAAAGTGGTAACAAATAAAAGGGTTATAGTATAGAGTAATAGCTAAGTTACAAGAAGAACAGGAAAACCTCGGGTTTACCCTTAGCAAGGAAATTCTTCTAATTACTCTGAACCTATGATAGAACTAAAGACTTCCACTAAGGCTAGGACCAAGCCACCTCTTCCTTTTAGCCTGAATATAATGTGAAGGTTGCAAACTGAATACAAATGCTAACTTGCTACAGATCATGCTGGCAGAGAAATCTGAAGTTAGTTAGTGGAGTGTATCCACCAGTGAACAGTACTCCTGGAGCAGGGAAATCATTAATCATGTGCATAAGTGCCTTCTCGCAGCTGATGAAAATCAGGTCTGTCATTCCTTGGCATCACAGGAGGCTCTAAAGGCATGCACACCCTGGAGGACTGAAACAGGATAATCTGTTCAATAGAATCACCAGAAATCATAATAATGTCTTTTGCTTATATCACACTTTAAATGGCAGTCAGATAGTCAATCTCTCTAGATTGAGTGGGGAACTCAACAGTTATCAATGTAAGGGAACCAGAAAGATGTAACACATACAGCATCAAATAAGAATCAGTATAGAATAAAAATCTAACATAGATGAATCTTTAAAATAACAATCATACTATCTCCTTTCTTTTTTGCTTACATGTTGTTTTCTGGTTCCAGCATTCAACAGTACAAGAAGGAACAGTAAACAGCAAAAACCTGAGCTCACATTAATACACTATGTTTCACCATGAGAATCTTGTGTGAAGAACTGCTAGGACTTTGCTTCTACATATACCATGAAGTAAAAAGAGAGACTCTCTAGTTTTAGGGAAGTCTGAAATTTAGAGATGTCTATTTGGACTATATATACTTGAAAAAGGATTTTTTTAAGCTAGCTTATTTCACTAGAGTGAGGGTCTCTGGATGAATGCTGTGGCTGAAAGAGTCGCTTGTTCCATGTTTATCTTGTGAATGGTAGTGATTCTGAGTTTGTGAATTACCCACATTTTTTTTTTGCTATAGGTCTTGTTCATACAGTTTATTATCATTTGGGTTTTCTTTGGTAAATTTTTTAAGCACAATATTAAAATACTTGAAACAAATAACATCTGAAATATCTAGTCTGTATGTTGAATAATATATGGAAAATCTCCAGGCTAACAGCTGAAAGTATGCTAAAGTTAATCTATGAGTGACAGAAGGAGTAAACTTGACAACAAAAAAAAGAAGCAGGCTCCCTAAGTGGACCTTTTGGGACTTGCCAGAGTTTTGATAAAACCATGCCTAGAAGCCTCATTGAAGGACAACCCACCTACACAACCTCTCAGTCACAAGAACACAATTCCACACTCAGTCTCAATTACCAGTCAGGCAACTCATAAGGAAAAGTCTCATCCCAACACCCTGCAGTAACCCTGCTGTGCTCTCATGGCGTGCCTGAAATGGACTATAACACAGTATTTATTTCTACCACATCACAGCAATCAGTGTGAAATAGTGAGTGTCTTGTTAATTTGAGTCTCCAACTTAATGATAAATCAGCAGTGTGCTTTTCATGTGTAAATATGGAACTGGGGAAGAAAATTAAGTCAGAGAAGGTTCTTCCATTCTTTACTTTTTCTGTAATATTCAGGAGTTATTATCATGTCTAAGAAGATAAGGTTTTTTCATGTATTCAAAAAAATTCCACATTGTCAGAGTCCTAATGTGCAATACAGTGGGGCAGTAAATACACAAAAAACCTGCTTTCTGCACTCTGAATGCCTAAGAGTCAGTTGTAGTCCCTTGTCAGTAGAGCACAGGAGTCTTCCTGCAAAGCATTTTCTTCCCATTGAGAGTATGAGGATACTGAAGGTGACAGATGATACAGCACCATACCCTAGCACTATCAGTCACAGACATTTTAAAAGTAGCTATAGGCACTCAAGGTGAGGCTGCGAGCAGCCAAGAAAAAGGCTGGATTTGCAACTCCTTTGCAGCCCTCTGGTGCTGCCCTGTTCACAGTGGCAGCTGTGCTGCCTTGTAGCTCAGCCCTCATTTTCACATTTGACTTCTGGGCAGGACTAAGTCCCTCTACCGACCGGTATTTATTTATCAGACATCTGTCTTCTGACAACCGCCTGCAGAGTGCCCACAGCAGGTCCAAGCAATGGAGCTACCTGCCAGAGCTTCCGTAAGGTGGCCCAAGTAAGGGGTGCAAGGCTGCAGAAGGCCAGGGACTGGGCACTAGCTTCCCCTGTTCACATTAGCGGGCCCTGAATTGGATCATAAAGGGACAATTTGACAGAAGGCTCAGAGCAGTACTGCAGAAGTAACTCCTTTGCTCTTTAAAAGAATAGTTTTGTACAATTGCTTTTGCATTAAGCCCTCTTTGGGTCAGATCTGCACTGTGTAGTAGCACAGTGCTCCATTTCTCCAATGACTAAGCAAAAAAAAACACCCACCTCTTTATTTTTGTCCTTGGTAATCTTGAGTAGAGCAGTCATTACCTCTGGTTTTGAACTACAGGAAATGCTGTTTGCACCCAAATAAAGTTCATTGCAACACCCAGTTCTTCCATTATGCTTTTTCAGATTAGTCTTCTATTTCTTTATAGATGGAATATTTCAAAGAAAGTTAGTTTTTCTCCCTCTCTCCCAAAATATCCTTCTGGTCTATCTCTAAACAATTAAATGTTCTGTGTAACATTAGTCACTGTTAAATTACTGTCAAATACAGTCTTTTTGGTGTGGGCAGTTAGTTCAGTTTTCTCATTTTAATAGAAAGACAATTTGGGGATAAGGGTCTAATGGGGACACAGGTAGATTTATATTCCCTCCGGTCATATCTATGTGAACTTTAATATTTGAAAGCTATTTTCTCCAGAGCAATCTGTTTACAGAAAAAAAACACCAACTCACAAGAAAGTGTACTGAAGAAAGTTGCTCTTATTTATGGATTTTTAAGATCCTGTATGCCACATCTGATTCTCGGTAAATTATTCATGGTGCAAATTTCTTGAGCATTTCTGTAAACCACCTTTCCAATGATGGCACATCTCAAAGGAGTGTTTTACATCCTCTGTTGCTGGTCCTTCCTGTAGGCAATGTTTATATAATATTCATTCCATTGTTGTAGAAAAATAATTTTACCAAAAGCAATTTTAAACTGTTTTCTTGGAAAAAAAATAAATTAATTACTTCTATATTGCTTTTAAAAATTCAATCTGTTTGTAAATGGGGAGGAGGTAAAAAATAGATGCTTCCAAGTGTTGATTTCTTTGAGAAATTGCCAGTAGTTATAAAGTGGAATGACTGCATCAAGTCTGAGGGTCTGATAGCAATGAAAAAAGGCAGGAAGTGTGTGTGGTGGGGGGGGTGTAGGATAAGTATGCTGTAGTCTTGTTTATTTTTTTATGTCATGAAAAACATACCCAACCCATCTCCCCAAAGCTATTTTTTAGCAACCTGCTTAAAAATGTTTAGCAAATATAGATAAGAAGTACCATGGGGCTTTATGATTGGAATAGCTTCAGCTCTGACACATCCTGTGCAATATGCGCTGTAGTTTAAAGATGCATCTTCTGACATACATTTGCTGTAATAAATTTTTTATTCACAGATAAGTAAGCATCACATGACAGCAAGTATTCAACAGATAGAAAAATGCACTTCAGGTACAAAAAGTGTCTGACTTTTTCAGCATGTCAGCTGTTAAACGGATAACCAACTGAATTCATCTTCTTCTGATTATTTGTTTTACTTTGCTTTTTTCAGGTGTGAAGGAAACACTGTAGATTAAATTAGTCAATACTCATGAAGGCGTTCAACTGGCAAGCGAGGGGAGTAAAATGTTCTGTTTACTCCTGTTATATTGTCATTACATTTTTTAGAGAAGCTCAATATCCCTTATCAACAGAACTAATTAGACTGTTAACATCCATTTTAAAGGAAGTATCTAGTTTATGAATGACTTGAGTACAAAGCCTCTACTACTCAATTAAATTTCTTGACAGCTGAATTTGAAAGAAATCAAATCTACTGTGTTACTAAAGCCAAAAGAAAGATGAAAAATGTGGCAACTGAATGCAAATGTGCTAATGAAAGTATTTTATTAAGATATTTAAAATGTTCAACTAAAAAAGTTCAATCACTGTAACATGATATTTTTCTGAAAACTGAGAAGATCTTTCTAGTCATTTGTGGAACCATTCCTGTGTCGTGTCGTCGTGTC
>NW_009621013.1:1537-3778 GCF_000690535.1 Cariama cristata | reverse complement strand
ATATATTTTTATATATATATACACATACACATATATACACAATGATGCATTTAAAAGTTACTATTTCCTCAGTGATTACAATATCATTCTCTAAATCTCTTGCTCTTGAAATGATCATGACTTGATGCCACTGCTAAAAATATTTTGAGCTGTGCGCAAGGAATACCAACAAGATACCGCCAGGCATTTCGGGGTTTGCCATGGAGCTAGAAAGATGCGCTGCCTTTTCTGCATTCATTCTCGAGGCTCCAAAACAACAAAAATCAGATATTTTTGCAGAGTATTAAGTAAAAGCTGCTGGGTATCATTGTGCAAAGGCAATGTGACATTTGCGCTCAAGAGAAGATTTGCCTTCACCTCCCTAAAACAAAATAACAACAAACCCTTGAAAAAAACCTCGTCGCAATTTGGAATTTCAGGTGGCCCCAAGATTTTAAATTCTGGTCAATTCAGACAGATGTTTGGGGGCTGAGGGAGGGGTGGTCGTGGGACCAGCATGGCTTTGTTAAGGATGGCGTTTCCTCTTCCCAGCACAGAGCAGGTCACCACCCACCAGCGGCCGCCTGGCCCCGGCGGTCACCAGCAATGGGGAAAGGTGACGTCGACGGGGCTGCCCGCAGGACCCGGCTCCCTGCCCGCAGGGCTCTGCCTTCGCCGGCCACTGCTCACTTCACCTGTGCCACGATGAAGCCAGACTCCCTCATGCTCTCGTAGTACTCAATGGCCAACGCAAAGTCAAACTCATTGATGGCCGGCCCGTCGATGGCGATCTTCATGAGGTCAGAGAGCCCCTCGTCCTTCGCGCGGCGCAACCGGCCACGCTTCAGCAGCTCCCGGCCCCGGCTGATCTTCTCGGCAAGGACCGAGCCCAGTGGTAAGGCCAGAGCGATGGCCGCGAGGATGGCAAAGTCTGGGAAGAGCTCGTGCATCTCGGAGTTGCTGTAGACCAGCTTGACGCAGAGGTCTTTGAAGGAGAGCTGGCTGAGGCTGAAGACGATCCGCTTGAAGAGGGGGAAATCACTGAGGGCCCTCTCGCTCACCACCACCCGGGAGTAAGCCTGCAGGAGGAAATTCAGCTCGCTGACCCCATAGCTGCCAATGTCCTCCAAAGACTGGGGGTAGCACTTGGGGTTGAAGATGGCTGAGAAGGAGCTGATGGCCTCCAGGACGCCGCTGGGGAACCTGTCCAGCAGATTGCCCCGCACGCTCTCCAGGTAGCTCTCCTTCAGGCACTCAAAGTGCTTCAGGTGCACCTTGGAGCAGTTGGCCAGCTCAACGCCCTTGTAGTAGAGGCGGCTCTCGCCCTCCCGGTCGTCCCGCGGGTGCTCGTTCATCTCGTTGAGGAACTCCTGGAGGTTCTGGCCGCTGGTGCTCTTCTGGGCCTGCAGCGTGGTGGCCGTGGCAGAGACGATGGGCTTCAGGATGGAGAGGTCAAAGTCCTCGATCTGGAAGAAGCGGCTGAGTTTCTGGAAGATGGGGAGGACGTCCAGGAGGATCTTGGTGAAGGCCACAAACTGGAACTTCTTGAGCTCTTCGCAGAGGCCACGGGCTACGGGTGACCGCTCCGCCTCACTCTCCAGCAGCAGCACCAGTGTGGGCCAGGAGGAATCGATGGCTTCCACGGCTGGGAAAATAGAAGTCCAGTGGATGGCTTTGGGGTTTCCGAGGTCTATCTCACAGAGGTCCAGGACGCTCCGCAGCTCCTGCAGGCCATTGCTTTCCCCCCTGAAGCTGGAGTAGAGCCTGTACACAGCGTCCACGGTGGTCTCGTATTTCTGGAGGTATTCGATGCTGACGATGCTCTCGGCTGGCAGCAGGGTGCTCCCATTGGACAGGCAGCGCATCTCCATGAGGAGCGGGCAGAGGGAGGTCAGCGCGGTCCCCACCCCGCTCAGACGCTCGGCCACCAGCGAGGCGCTGTCGGCGCTGAGCCAGGTGATCTTCATGGTGGGGATGCCGAAGGAGCGCATCACCTCGCCCACCTTGCCCGTCACCGTGGAGGCCTCCCCGGTGGGCAGCTCGAAGCTCCCCAGGAAGGTGGCGGAGGTCTGCCCGTTGCAGGGGGAGACGGTGGTGGTGAACATGGCGAGGCTGCGGTGCTCCAGGACGTCCACCGTCTCGTCCACCACCAGCCCAACAAACGGCGAGGCTTTTATCCTGTGCCTGTCCTCGTTGTGCAGGACTTTGGCGATGGCTGCCTGAGCCAGTTAAAGGAAGCGCGCAGGGCAGGCGGGGCGGGGA
>NW_009621013.1:283-1506 GCF_000690535.1 Cariama cristata | reverse complement strand
AAGAGAAACACAAATGAACTTCAGAAGCACGTGGGAGACGCACAGCACCCAGCGCAAAGCAAGCTGCAAGGCTCCCGCCCTCGGATCTCCCCAAAAGTGGTGCAAGATCCCGAGTCGGAGAGAAGCCCTTAAGCAAGTTGTACGTACAAGTGCACGTACAAGCTGGCCATCACCTTCTTTTCTTCTAACATCCCACCTGCTCCTGTTCCTGGCCTGCAGCCCAAGCACAGAGTGAGGCTGCAGAGAGTTTGGGGGTCCCTGCCCTGGGGCTGGAGCCCCACGGCTTCGGCCGGACCGAACACCGCTAGGGCAGCACCGAGCCACCGCCCTCCCCGTCACCCCGGTTCCCGAGACCCTGCCTGTGCCGGGAGCGGGGCAAGACGCCGACAACTCGCTGCCTTGGTTCAAACTTCAACAACTGCATTTGTGCTTTACAAGCCCAGCACGGGTAGCAGCAGCAGCAAAACTCTGCGGCATCTTTTCCTTCTTTATTCAGTTTTCCCCATTTCAGGCAAATGCCCCGGTTTGAAGGGAAAACTTCCTCGGTGTGTGTGAATGCTGTTAGTGGTACTTCAGGCTGAGAAATCTAATTAGTGGATTTAGCCTATCTGCAGCAAAATAAGGCTCTTTAGAGATCTAAAAAGCCTGGCAAACAGCCAAGACTCACTAAAAATTTAATTTGATTTTAACAGGCATGAAGCATTTGTAAAATTAAGAAAATTTTTTCTAAACTCTCCGGCTACTTGATCTTTCTGATCACTCACTTTAGGGCAAAAGAGGAAAAACCCACAGTGCTCGTGCACTAATTGACCTCTTGAGCTTTTATCCTCCAAGTTGCCTGGGAGGCTCAGATGGGAAAGGATGCTCCTGGTCTCCGTCCGTGAGAGGGAAACACACGTGTGACCATGAGCCCAAGGCTCCTTCAATGCAGCGCATCGTCTTCTCCTGGTTTGTGGAATCAGGGAATCACACCAAGAAAGTGCTGCGTTGATGTTTAATGTGGAGGAACTTTCAGTCCCCACTGAAACTCCCGGAGAACCGAGGCATTGCCTTGCTCCACTGGCTCCCCTGTGGGACTAGAGCATGTCCCGGAGCAGCCTGGTTTTGTGGATCGGGCCAGCGGTCCCAAGCAGATCATGGACACGTGGTGCCATGGGGTGCTTTTACCTGTCCAAGGATGAGGATGGAGGTCTGCCCATCAGCAAACGCTGACGCAGAGGCTG
>NW_009621013.1:0-228 GCF_000690535.1 Cariama cristata | reverse complement strand
GTGGGACCCCCCGCCCCCTCCTGTGCCCCCTGCCGGCCGCCGCCGCCGTTGTCACCCCCAGCTCCATCCCTCCCGGGCTCACGATCCTCACCGCAAAGACGGCTCTGGCCCTGGTGAGGCACAGCACACACTTTCCCCCCGTGCCCCTGGGATGCGAACTCGTGCTTAAGGCTCCTGCTCACACATGCAGCACCCGAAGAAAAGCCAAGCAGGCGCTGGCGATGCTCG
>NW_009621012.1:0-3656 GCF_000690535.1 Cariama cristata | reverse complement strand
CAAACTTGTGTTGCATCCCAGAGAAGTAGAAGACAACACTTATTTACTCTGATCTGCAAGTGTTTAACCTTCCAACCTTAACTGGAGATCAACTGAAAAAAAAGCTTTTGAGGCGAAGACGCTGTGCTCTCAGAAGTCGTGAGGAGTACTGGAAGGTACCAGAGGCAATTGACCCAGGCCATGAAACCCCCGTAGCTCTCTTCTCCTCCTGGCGTGAACGAAGAGCCTGCTGTGGCCTCTGTGGCTGTACGGAGATCCGGGATGGCTCGCTGCTCTCAGCCAGAAGTGATGTATTATTGATGATAAGCACATCGAGAGCACGTCGCAAAAAAACCACTCAAGCCTCCGGCGTTCGATTCTGTCTTATCTCAGCTGAATGTTTTTCAGCGCCTCCTGTCCCTGCCTGCTTCGAAGGATGAAAGTGTGAGCCCGCGCCGGGGAAGTCAGCGGGAATTTGGCAAGTTGCCGCTGCGGGCCCTGCATGTGGTTGCCCGGTGAGCAGGCAGACAGTCGGGGGGCTGAATGAGGACTCTTACGGGGTCTGAAAAGTCAGCTCCCCCCGAATGTTGTTTTCTCTGAGGCAGGACCATTGGAAAACGCAGGACCTGCTAATCAAGTTTCAGAAGCCAATAGGTTTATTATTGCGTTAGACCTTTAGTAGCCAGCGACCAGGTAATGCTGGCTGGGGCGTCGTGTTCTGTCTACGTTTCCTGGGAAGTGGATGGAAAGGACGGACAAGTCCTGGTTCTTGGTGACTTGAACGCAAGTAGGGAATACAAATATGAGAGCTACAGAATTGTTTTTTCGTGGTTGCCTTTAGAAATCGGTGCTGTTGGACTAATTCAGCTGTAATTCTAAGGAATGCAACGCAGGAATTCGTTCCATTGAGTTCAACAGCTGGAGTGAGCTGCATACCTGTATCTTATTAAAACAAGCCCCCTCTCCCCCCGAAACCTCAAGGTCCTTAGGAACAGCCACGATCAAGGATTAAGTCCTGAAAATATACGTGCTTGATTTTGTTGATGTAAAGAGGATTACTTGCGTGCACAAGCGTGTTCAGGGTTGAGCCTGCTTTTGTAAATGATGACTCGGCACTGACCGTTTGTTGACAAAGGAAAAGATACGAAAAGCCTCTTAGACAAGTACAACCGTGGTCTCTCCCCACCTACCTCTTTCTAGTGAAATAGCTTTGTCCTCTGAAACTTCCTGACTTAGACTGAATTACTCCTGACTTAAGCCAATGCAAATATGTTATCACTCGGTAGTCTGCCCAAAGCCCTGGCAGTGCCGGAGCTGCCAGCTTCCATCCAGTTCAGCATCGCCTCTGACTGACAACGCTGTGGTCAGCACGAGCGGCTCCTGAGGAGCCCACCAGAAATGCTGCCAGATGTATTTATGGAATAACCTGCCCACGGGGAAAGTTTTACCCTTCCAATTCCACTGAGCATGTGCGTTTATGTATTCTCTAATCTTTACCAGCATAACTTCGGCTGTTCTCAGTATCCGCGTACACCTCAAACACCGTCATGGACAACGATACCTTGTGCGACCTCACAGGAGAATTGTGCGCTGGACGCGAAGGCAGACAAATGATTGCCGTGTATCGGCGGACACGTAGCTGAACGCGGCATCCTGAGCTGAGCCATTGCTGAGGCAGGCTTTATCGCCTCGGTCGAGAGCGGGAGGCTGGCTTCGGCCAAGGCCGTCGGCACCCCCGTCCCTCACAAGGTCTTTGGGCGCGGGGCTGACGCCCGCCGACTCGAAAGGCGGCTTTAAACAGACAGCCAAAGGCTCCCCAGACAAAACCGTTTCTTCGTTGCCTGTTCTGTGAAGGGAAAGTTAGAGGGCTTTAGTCCCGAGGGACGGGCTTATCTCCGTTTTTTAAATCAAACAGAAAAAATATTGGAAATGACTGGGTAATTTTTAAGAGGGACTGTGCGGGCCAAAGTGTGTAAGTAATGCCGAAGGGTACGCACATGGAGTACGTCGGACAAGTCGGCTCTAGCGGATGGGTTTTTTGTTTTGTCAATCACAATGACAGACAGGATTATTAGGTCATTTTCCTTGGGCGTTCCTCGGTACGTAGAGAGTGCTCATTTTCAAACTTGGCTGAGATAACTGGCTTGGCTCTTGATTTAAGGACTCCTGGAAATGGTTTTGATAGGGGTTTAGATCATTAAATGTAGTGCTGGTATATTTTGAGAGTGACTTAAAATCATGCATCCTAATGTCAAAACATGTTTTAGCCGGGAAATGAAATGCCTAGGTTTAAGACGACAGTATTTGAATTGTGAGGGAGCAGAACTGGTGTGGGAGTTATTTAGGTTTGTCACTAAAAGAGTGAGCTCAGAGCCCGCTGCCGAGGACCATCCAACGGTGCTTTCGCTGAGGGATCTAAACGCTGGGGGGGGGGTCCTAAAGCCCCCATTCCTTGTCTGAGCGGCAAGGAGCAACAGCAATCTTCTGAAGTAGCTAACGTGTCTTTTCTGCAGGAGCTTCCCAGTTCATTTATAACTAGAAGTGAAGTTGAAGGTACAAACTAACTGGAATATCACTAGGGAGTCAAAGCACGACGAGAGTAGTCCTCGATTCTGAGCCCTTGCCTACGCCTTCGGAAGAGGGGAAGACGTAGAGTTATTTGGGCTCAGACTTGAGTCTACAGAGCTGCTCAATCGATTTAGTGCTTTGCTTTTGTTAATGCAGGGACTGTCGGTAGTTCAAATGAAATACGGCTCTAAGTGACGAAAGGCATCGCGATGCTGTCAGTGACCCACTGGAAACCCGTTGATCGTTTAACAACAGTTAATGAAGGAATTTGATTTACGAAAGGGAGCAGAGGAGCTCCAGTCCTGAGCAACTCACGTGCAGACCAGAGGAAAATGTTAAAGGGGGCGAGGGGACAGCGGCGGACAGACGGCGACCTGCCCTCAGGGGCTGGGGAGAGCGCAGAGGTGAGCGCAGCGGAATTGAGCGGGGAGATCGCTTCTGCAGGGCTCTCGCTCCCGTCGGCGAGTGCTGCGGGTTTTGTTGCCCCTGCTTTTTTGCCTGTCCGATGGATTGCGTATTATTCCCTAATACGGAATTTGGGCGGGTGACAAAAGTTAGAGCTTGGTGGTTGAGGAGCAGCTGAAGAGGCGGTTGCTGTGTGGAAATCCTAAACCTTGCTGCAGAAGCGGAGTTTCTCCTCGACAGAGCCACGCTGGTCTCCTTCGTTCTGAGTGTCCGTGTCCTCCCTGCCGATGGATCGCTGTTCTGCCGTGGCACTTGGGAGACGCTCGCAGAGCCCCGCTGTTGAAAAATATTTTATGGACCTCGCCACCTTGGCCTGGACTGTAAAGCTGAGCACAAGAGCCACAGCTGATGGAGCAGGATTTGGGATATCGCTGCTAGTGGAAAGAACTTTTTGGAGGGCAGTTAGTGTAAATAGAAGCGCGTGTGTGTGAAAGAGGGGGAACCGAGACTAGGCACGGGCAGCAAAGTGATGATGTCGGTGATGGGTGAGCCTTGTCGCGCTGGAAGCCAAGGAGGCTAAGACATTATTTCCTTGCAAAATCATAACGAACTGCCCAAATGATGTCTTCTACGTTTTCCCTGGTTTCTTGCTCTGTAGTCCGTGCTTTTGGCCAAGATGCCACCTCGGTGGGGCGTCCTCGGTG